>NW_022604400.1:0-41970 GCF_008692095.1 Etheostoma spectabile
ATTTCAGAGCATTCTGATGTATGGTTTTAATATTAAGGCTTCAAACCAAGTCTATAGTGACACTTTTTCATGCTGCTAAAGGCTATACTGAGACTTTTCATGTTGTTAAAGGCATATTCTTCTCTTTTTCTGGCTACTCTAAAAGGAATCCTGACGTTATTCCAGCTCAATTCCAAATGTGGGGAGACATCTCTATCCAGTTGTGCCTCTCAGGTAATTACAGAGCATTCTGATGTACGGTTTATAATTTAGGCCCTTAAAAACCAGGCTATATATGACACTTACTCATGCTGTTAAAGGCATATTCTTCTCTTTTCAGGCTACTCTAAAAATGAATCCTAACGTTATTCCAGCTTCATTCACAAGTCGGGGGGAGACATCACCTATCCAGTGTTTCTTTCAGGTAATTTCAGAGCATTCTGATGTACGGTTTTAATATTAAGGCCTTAAAGCCAAGGCTATATTGACACTTTTTCAGGCTGTTTTAAAGGCATATTCTTCTCTTTTTCAGGCTACTCTAAAAAGGAATCCTGACGTTATTCCAGCTCCATTCCAAGTGTGGGGAGACATCACCTATCCAGTGTTTCTCTCAGGTAATTTCAGAGCATTCTGATGTACGGTTTTAATATAAAGGCCTCAAACCAAGTCTATAGTGCACTTTTTCAGGCTGCTAAAGGCTTATATGCCATGTGTTAAAGGCATATTCTTCTCTTTTTCAGGCTATACTCTAAAAGGAATCCTGACGTTATTCCAGCTCCATTCCAAGTGTGGGGGAGACATCACCTATCCAGTGTTTCTTTCCGGTAATTTCAGAGCATTCTGATGTACGGTTTTAATATTAAGGCCTTAAAACCAAGGCTATATTGACACTTTTCAGCAGGCTGTTAAAAAAGGCCTATTCTTCTCTTTTTCAGGCTACTCTAAAAAGGAATCCTGACGTATTTCAGCTCATTCCAAGTGTGGGGGAGACATCACCTATCCAGTTTTCCCTCAGGTAATTTCAGAGCATTCGATGTACGGTTTTATATAAGCCTTCAAACCAAGTCTATAGTGACCTTTTCATGCTGCAAAGCTATATTGACACTTTTTCATTTGTTAAAGGCATATTCTTCTCTTTTTCAGGCTACTCTAAAAGGAATCCTGACGTTATCCAGCTCCATTCCAAGTGTGGGGGAGACATCACCTATCCAGTGTTTCTCTCAGGTAATTCAGAGCATTCTGATGTATGGTTTTAATATAAAGGCCTTCAAACCAAGTCTAATAGTGAACACTTTTTCATGCTGCTAAAGGCTATATTGAGACTTTTTCATGTTGTTAAAGGCATATTCTTCTCTTTTTCAGGCTACTCTAAAAAGAATCCTGACGGTTATATCCGCTCCATTCCAAGTCTGGGGGAGACATCACCTATCCAGTTTTCTTTCAGGTAATTTCAGAGCATTCTGATGTACGGTTTTAATATTAAGGCCTTAAAGCCAAGGCTATATTGACACTTTTTCAGGCTGTTAAAGGCATATTCTTCTCTTTTTCAATACTCTAAAAAGGAATCCGAGTTATTCCTGCTCAATTCCAAGTGGGGGAGACATCAAACTATCCAGTGGTGGTCTCTTAGGTAATTCAGAGCTTTCTGATTTACGGTTTTAATATTAAGGCCTTAAAACCAGGCGATAATTGACACTTTCCTCAGGCTGTTAAGGGCATATTCTTCTCTTTTTCAGGCTACTCTAAAAAGGAATCCTGACGTTATTCCAGCTCCATTCCAAGTGGGGGGAGACATCACCTATCCATGGTTATCTCTCAGGTAATTTCAGAGCATTCTGATGTATGGTTTTACTATTAAGGCTTCAACCAAGTATCTATAGTGACACTTTTTCAGCTGCTAAAGGCTATACTGAGACTTTTTCATGTTGTTAAAGGCATATTCTTCTCTTTTTCTGGCTACTCTAAAAAGGAATCCTGACGTTATTCCAGCTCAATTCCAAATGTGGGGGAGACATCAACTATCCAGTGTGACTCTCAGGTAATTACAGAGCATTCTGATGTACGGTTTTAATTTTAGGGCCTTAAAACCAAGGCTATATTGACACTTACTCAGGCTGTTAAAGGCATATTCTTCTCTTTTTCAGGCTACTCTAAAAATGAATCCTAACGTTATTCCAGCTTCATTCCAAGTCTGGGGGAGACATCACCTATCCAGTGTTTCTTTCAGGTAATTTCAGAGCATTCTGATGTAACGGTGTTAATATTAAGCCTTAAAGCCAAGGCTATATTGACACTTTTTTCAGGCTGTTAAAGGCATATTCTTCTCTTTTTTCAGGCTACTCTAAAAAGGTATCCTGACGTTATTCCAGCTCCATTCCAAGTGTGGGGGAGACATCACCTATCCAGTGTTTCTCTCAGGTAATTTTCAGAGCATTCTGATGTATGGTTTTAAATATAAAGGCCTTCAAACCAAGTCTATAGTGACACTTTTTCATGCTGCTAAAGCTATATTGAGACTTTTTCATGTTGTTAAAGGCATATCTTCTCTTTTTCTGGCTACTCTAAAAAGGATCCTGACGTTATTCCAGCTCCATTCCAAGTCTGGGGAGACATCACCTATCCAGTGTTTCTTTCAGGTAATTTCAGAGCATCTGATGTACGGTTTAATATTAGGCCTTAAAGCCAGGCTATATGACACTTTTTCAGGCTGTTAAGGCATTTCTTCTCTTTTTCAGGATACTCTAAAAATGAATCCTGACGTTATTTCAGCTCCATTCCAAGTGTGGGGGAGACATCCCTATCCAGGGTTCCCTCAGGTAATTTCAGAGCATTCTGATGTATGGTTTTTAATATAGGCCTTCAAACCCAGTCTATAGTGACACTTTTTCATGCTGCTAAAGGCTATATTGAGACTTTTTCATGTTGTTTAAAGGCATATTCTTCTCTTTTTCAGGCTACTCTAAAAAGGAATCCTGACGTTATTCCAGCTCCATCCCATGTGGGGAGACACATCACCTATCCACCAGTGTTCTCTCAGGTAAATTCAAGCATTCTGATGTATGGTTTTAATATAAAGGCCTCAAAAAACCAAGTCTATAGTGACACTTTTTCATGCTGCTAAGGCTATATTGACACTTTTTCATGTTGTAAAGCTATATCTTCTCTTTTTCAGGCTACTCTAAAAAGGAATCCTGACGTTATTCCAGCTCCATTCCAGTCTGGGGGAGACATCACCTATCCAGTGTTTCTTTCAGGTATTTCAGAGCATTCTGATGTACGGTTTTAATATTAAGGCCTTAAGCCAGGCTATATTGACACTTTTTCAGGCTGTTAAAGGCATATTCTTCTCTTTTCAGGCTACTCTAAAAAGGAATCCTGACGTTATTCCAGCTCATTCCAAGTGTGGGGGAGACATCACCTATCCAGTGTTTCTCTCAGGTATTTCAGAGCATTCTGATGTACGGTTTTAATATTAAGGCCTTAAACCAAGGCTATATTGACACTTTTTCAGGCTGTTAAAGGCTATATTGACACTTTTTCATGTTGTTAAAGCTATTCTTCTCTTTTTTAGGCTACTCTAAAGGAATCCTGACGTTATTCAGCTCCATTCCAAGTCTGGGGAGACATCACCTATCCAGTGTTTCTCTCAGGTAATTTCAGAGCATTCTGATGTACGGTTTTAATATTAAGGCCTTAAAGCCAAGGCTATATTGACACTTTTTCAGGCTGTTAAAGGCATATTCTTCTCTTTTTCAGGCTACTCTAAAAAGGAATCCTGACGTTATTCCAGCTCCATTCCAAGTCTGGGGAGACATCACCTATCCAGTGTTTCTTTCAGGTAATTTCAGAGCATTCTGATGTACGGTTTTAATATTAAGGCCTTAAGCCAAGGCTATATTGACACTTTTTCAGGCTGTTAAAGGCATATTCTTCTCTTTTTCAGGCTACTCTAAAAAGGAATCCTGACGTTATTCCAGCTCCATTCCAAGTCTGGGGAGACATCACCTATCCAGTGTTTCTCTCAGGTAATTTCAGAGCATTCTGATGTACGGTTTTAATATTAAGGCTTAAACCAAGGCTATATTGACACTTTTTCAGGCTGTTAAAGGCATATTCTTCTCTTTTTCAGGCTACTCTAAAAAGGAATCCTGACGTTATTCCAGCTCCATTCCAATGTCTGGGGGACATCACCTATCCAGTGTTCTCTCAGGTAATTTCAGAGCATTCTGATGTACGGTTTTAATATTAAGGCCTTAAACCAAGGCTATATTGACACTTTTTCAGGCTGTTAAAGGCATATTCTTCTCTTTTTCAGGCTACTCTAAAAAGGAATCCTGACGTTATTCCAGCTCCATTCCAAGTGTGGGGGAGACATCACCTATCCAGTGTTTCTCTCAGGTAATTTCAGAGCATTCTGATGTACGGTTTTAATATTAAGGCCTTAAACCAAGGCTATATTGACACTTTTCAGGCTGTTAAAGGCATATTCTTCTCTTTTTCAGGCTACTCTAAAAAGGAATCCTGACGTTATTCCAGCTCCATTCCAAGTCTGGGGGAGACATCACCTATCCAGTGTTTCTCTCAGGTAATTTCAGAGCATTCTGATGTACGTTTTTAATATAAGGCCTTCAAACAAGTCTATAGTGACACTTTTTCAGGCTGCTAAAGCTATATTGACACTTTTTCATGTTGTTAAAGGCATATTCTTCTCTTTTTCAGGCTACTCTAAAAAGGAATCCTGACGTTATTCCAGCTCCATTCCAAGTCTGGGGAGACATCACCTATCCATGTTTCTTCAGGTAATTTCAGAGCATTCTGATGTACGGTTTTAATATTAAGGCCTTAAAGCCAAGGCTATATTGACACTTTTTCAGGCTGTTAAAGGCATATTCTTCTCTTTTTCAGGCTACTCTCTAAAAAGGAATCCTGACGTTATTCCAGCTCATTCCAAGTGTGGGGGAGACATCACCTATCCAGTGTGTCTCTCAGGTAATTTCAGAGCATTCTGATGTACGGTTTTAATATTAAGGCCTTAAAACCAAGGCTATATTGACACTTTCTCAGGCTGTTAAGGCATATTCTTCTCTTTTTTCAGGCTACTCTAAAAAGGAATCCTGACGTTATTCCAGCCCATTCCAAGTGTGGGGAGACATCACCTATCCAGTGTTTCTCTCAGGTAATTTCAGAGCATTCTGATGTACGGTTTTAATATTAAGGCCTTAAACCAGGCTATATTGACACTTTTTCAGGCTGTTAAAGCATATTCTTCTCTTTTTCAGGCTACTCTAAAAAGGAATCCTGACGTTATTTCAGCTTCATTATTCCAAGTCTGGGGGAGACATCACCTATCCAGTGTTTCTCTCAGGTAATTTCAGAGCATCTGATGTACGGTTTTAATATTAAGCCTTCAAACCAAGTCTATAGTGACACTTTTTCAGGCTGCTAAAGGCTATATTGACACTTTTTCATGTTGTTAAAGGCATATTCTTCTCTTTTTCAGGCTACTCTAAAAAGGAATCCTGACGTTATTCCAGCTCCATTCCAAGTCTGGGGGAGACATCACCTATCCAGTGTTTCTTTCAGGTAATTTCAGAGCATTCTGATGTACGGTTTTAATATTAAGGCCTTAAAGGCTATATTGACACTTTTTCAGGCTGTTAAGGCATATTCTTCTCTTTTTTCAGGCTACTCTAAAAAGGAATCCTGACGTTATTCCAGCTCCATTCCAAGTGTGGGGAGACATCACCTATCCAGTGTTTCTCTCAGGTAATTTCAGAGCATTCTGATGTACGGTTTTAATATTAAGGCCTTAAAACCAAGGCTATATTGACACTTTTCAGGCTGTTAAAGGCATATTCTTCTCTTTTTCAGGCTACTCTAAAAAGGAATCCTGACGTTATTCCAGCTCCATTCCAAGTCTGGGGGAGACATCACCTATCCAGTGTTTCTCTCAGGTAATTTCAGAGCATTCTGATGTACGGTTTAATATTAAGGCCTTCAAACCAAGTCTATAGTGACACTTTTTCATGCTGCTAAAGGCTATATTGACACTTTTCATGTTGTTAAAGGCATATTCTTCTCTTTTTCAGGCTACTCTAAAAAGGAATCCTGACGTTATTCCAGCTCCATTCCAAGTCTGGGGAGACATCACCTATCCAGTGTTTCTTTCAGGTAATTTCAGAGCATTCTGATGTACGGTTTTTAATATTAAGGCCTTAAAGCCAAGGCTATATTGACACTTTTTCAGGCTGTTAAAGGCATATTCTTCTTTTTTTCAGGCTACTCTAAAAAGGAATCCTGACGTTATTCCAGCTCAATTCCAAGTGTGGGGGAGACATCACTATCCAGTGTGTCTCTCAGGTAATTTCAGAGCATTCTGATGTACGGTTTTAATATTAAGGCCTTAAAACCAAGGCTATATTGACACTTTTTCAGCTGTTAAAGGCTATATTGACACTTTTTCATGTTGTTAAAGCAATTCTTCTCTTTTAGGCTACTCAAAAAGGAATCCTGACGTTATTCCAGCTCCATTCCAAGTCTGGGGGAGACATCACCTATCCAGTGTTTCTCTCAGGTAATTTCAGAGCATTCTGATGTACGGTTTTAATATTAAGGCCTTAAAGCCAAGGCTATATTGACACTTTTTCAGGCTGTTAAAGGCATATTCTTCTCTTTTTCAGGCTACTCTAAAAAGAATCCTGACGTTATTCCAGCTTCATTCCAAGTCTGGGGGAGACATCACCTATCCAGTGTTTCTCTCAGGTAATTTCAGAGCATTCTGATGTACGGTTTTAATATTAAGGCCTTAAAGCCAAGGCTATATTGACACTTTTTCAGGCTGTTAAAGGCATATTCTTCTCTTTTTCAGGCTACTCTAAAAGGAATCCTGACGTTATTCCAGCTCAATTCCAAGTGTGGGGGAGACATCAACTATCCAGTGTTTCTCTTCAGGTAATTTCAGAGCATTCTGATGTACGGTTTTAATATTAAGGCCTTAAAACCAAGGCTATATTGACACTTTTTCAGGCTGTTAAAGGCATATTCTTCTCTTTTCAGGCTACTCTAAAAGGAATCCTGACGTTATTCCAGCTCCATTCCAAGTGTGGGGGAGACATCACCTATCCAGTGTTCTCTCAGGTAATTTCAGAGCATTCTGATGTACGGTTTTAATATTAAGGCCTTAAACCAAGGCTATATTGACACTTTTCTCAGGCTGTTAAAGGCATATCTTCTTCTCTTTTTCAGGCTACTCTAAAAAGGAATCCTGACGTTATTCCAGCTCCATTCCAAGTGTGGGGAGACATCACCTATCCAGTGTTTCTCTCAGGTAATTTCAGAGCATTCTGATGTACGGTTTTAATATTAAGGCCTTAAACCCAGGCTATATTGACACTTTTTCAGGCTGTTAAAGGCATATTCTTCTCTTTTTCAGGCTACTCTAAAAAGGAATCCTGACGTTATTCCAGCTTCATTCCAAGTCTGGGGGAGACATCACCTATCCAGTGTTTCTCTCAGGTAATTTCAGAGCATTCTGATGTACGGTTTTAATATTAAGGCCTTCAAACCAAGTCTATAGTGACACTTTTTCATGCTGCTAAAGGCTATATTGACACTTTTCATGTTGTTAAAGGCATATTCTTCTCTTTTTCAGGCTACTCTAAAAAGGAATCCTGACGTTATTCCAGCTCCATTCCAAGTCTGGGGAGACATCACCTATCCAGTGTTTCTTTCAGGTAATTTCAGAGCATTCTGATGTACGGTTTTAATATTAAGGCCAAAAGCCAAGGCTATATTGACACTTTTTCAGGCTGTTAAAGGCATATTCTTCTCTTTTTCAGGCTACTCTAAAAAGAATCCTGACGTTATTCCAGCTCCATTCCAAGTGTGGGGAGACATCACCTATCCAGTGTTTCTCTCAGGTAATTTCAGAGCATTCTGATGTACGGTTTTTAATATTAAGGCCTTAAAACCAAGGCTATATTGACACTTTTTCAGGCTGTTAAAGGCATATTCTTCTCTTTTTCAGGCTACTCTAAAAGGAATCCTGACGTTATTCCAGCTCATTCCAAGTCTGGGGAGACATCACCTATCCAGTGTTTCTCTCAGGTAATTTCAGAGCATTCTGATGTACGGTTTTAATATTAAGGCCTTAAACCAAGTCTATAGTGACACTTTTTCAGCTGCTAAAGGCTATATTGACACTTTTTCATGTTGTTAAAGGCATATTCTTCTCTTTTAGGCTACTCTAAAAAGGAATCCTGACGTTATTCCAGCTCCATTCCAAGTCTGGGGGAGACATCACCTATCCAGTGTTTTCTCAGGTAATTTCAGAGCATCTGATGTACGGTTTTAATATTAAGGCCTTAGCCAAGCTATATTGACACTTTTTCAGGCTGTTAAAGGCATATTCTCTCTTTTTCAGGCTACTCTAAAAAGGAATCCTGACGTTATTCCAGCTTCATTCCAAGTCTGGGGGAGACATCACCTATCCAGTGTTTCTCTTTCAGGTAATTTCAGAGCATTCTGATGTACGGTTTTAATATTAAGGCCTTAAAGCCAAGGCTATATTGACACTTTTCAGGCTGTTAAGGCATATTCTTCTCTTTTTCAGGCTACTCTAAAAGGAATCCTGACGTTATTCCAGCTCCATTCCAAGTGTGGGGGAGACATCACCTATCCAGTGTTTCTCTCAGGTAATTTCAGAGCATTCTGATGTACGGTTTTATATTAAGGCCTTCAACCAAGGCTATATTGACACTTTTTCAGGCTGTTAAAGGCATATTCTTCTCTTTTTCAGGCTACTCTAAAAAGGAATCCTGACGTTATTCCAGCTCCATTCCAAGTGTGGGGGAGACATCACCTATCCAGTGTTTCTCTCAGGTAATTTCAGAGCATTCTGATGTACGGTTTTAATATTAAGGCCTTAAAACCAAGGCTATATTGACACTTTTTCAGGCTGTTAAAGGCATATTCTTCTCTTTTTCAGGCTACTCTAAAAAGGAATCCTGACGTTATTCCAGCTCCATTCCAAGTGTGGGGGAGACATCACCTATCCAGTGTTTCTCTCAGGTAATTTCAGAGCATTCTGATGTACGGTTTTAATATTAAGGCCTTCAAAAGTCTATAGTGACACTTTTCAGGCTGCTAAAAGCTATTTGACACTTTTTCATGTTGTTAAAGGCATATTCTTCTCTTTTTAGGCTTCTCTAAAAAGGAATCCTGACGTTATTCCAGCTTCATTCCAAGTCTGGGGAGACATCACCTATCCAGTGTTTCTTCAGGTAATTTCAGAGCATTCTGATGTACGGTTTTAATATTAAGGCCTTCAAACCAAGGCTATATTGACACTTTTTCAGGCTGTTAAAGGCTATATTGACACTTTTTCATGTTGTTAAAGGCATATTCTTCTCTTTTTCAGGCTACTCTAAAAAGAATCCTGACGTTATTCCAGCTTCATTCCAAGTCTGGGGGAGACATCACCTATCCAGTGTTTCTTTCAGGTAATTTCAGAGCATTCTGATGTACGGTTTTAATATTAAGGCCTTAAACCAAGGCTATATTGACACTTTTCAGGCTGTTAAAGGCATATTCTTCTCTTTTTCAGGCTACTCTAAAAGGAATCCTGACGTTATTCCAGCTCCATTCCAAGTCTGGGGGAGACATCACCTATCCAGTGTTTCTCTCAGGTAATTTCAGAGCATTCTGATGTACGGTTTTAATATTAAGGCCTTAAACCAATGCTATATTGACACTTTTTCAGGCTGTTAAAGGCATATTCTTCTCTTTTTCAGGCTACTCTAAAAAGGAATCCTGACGTTATTCCAGCTTCATTCCAAGTCTGGGGGAGACATCACCTATCCAGTGTTTCTCTCAGGTAATTTCAGAGCATTCTGATGTACGGTTTTAATATTAAGGCCTTAAACCAGCTATATTGACACTTTTTCAGGCTGCTAAGGCTATATTGTTTCAAAGGCATATTCTTCTCTTTTTCAGGCTACTCTAAAAGGAATCCTGACGTTATTCCAGCTTCATTCCAAGTCTGGGGGAGACATCACCTATCCAGTGTTTTCTTTCAGGTAATTTCAGAGCATTCTGATGTACGGTTTTAATATTAAGGCCTTAAAGCCAAGGCTATATTGACACTTTTTCAGGCTGTTAAAGGCATATTCTTCTCTTTTTCAGGCTACTCTAAAAAGGAATCCTGACGTTATTCCAGCTTCATTCCAAGTCTGGGGGAGACATCACCTATCCAGTGTTTCTCTCAGGTAATTTCAGAGCATTCTGATGTACGGTTTTAATATTAAGGCCTTAAACCAAGGCTATATTGACACTTTTTCAGGCTGTTAAAGGCATATTCTTCTCTTTTTCAGGCTACTCTAAAAAGGAATCCTGACGTTATTCCAGCTCCATTCCAAGTCTGGGGAGACATCACCTATCCAGTGTTTCTCTCAGGTAATTTCAGAGCATTCTGATGTACGGTTTTAATATTAAGGCCTTAAAGCCAAGGCTATATTGACACTTTTTCAGGCTGTTAAAGGCATATTCTTCTCTTTTTCAGGCTACTCTAAAAAGGAATCCTGACGTTATTCCAGCTCATTCCAAGTCTGGGGGAGACATCACCTATCCAGTGTTTCTCTCAGGTAATTTCAGAGCATTCTGATGTACGGTTTTAATATTAAGGCCTTAAAACCAAGGCTATATTGACACTTTTTCAGGCTGTTAAAGGCATATTCTTCTCTTTTTCAGGCTACTCTAAAAAGGAATCCTGACGTTATTCCAGCTTCATTCCAAGTCTGGGGGAGACATCACCTATCCAGTGTTTCTTTCAGGTAATTTCAGAGCATTCTGATGTACGGTTTTAATATTAAGGCCTTAAACCAAGTCTATATTGACACTTTTTCAGGCTGTAAAGGCTATATTGACACTTTTTCATGTTGTTAAAGGCATATTCTTCTCTTTTTCAGGCTACTCTAAAAAGGAATCCTGACGTTATTCCAGCTTCATTCCAAGTCTGGGGAGACATCACCTATCCAGTGTTTCTTTCAGGTAATTTCAGAGCATTCTGATGTACGGTTTTAATATTAAGGCCTTAAAACCAAGGCTATATTGACACCTTTTCAGGCTGTTAAAGGCATATTCTTCTCTTTTTCAGGCTACTCTAAAAAGGAATCCTGACGTTATTCCAGCTCATTCCAAGTCTGGGGGAGACATCACCTATCCAGTGTTTCTCTCAGGTAATTTCAGAGCATTCTGATGTACGGTTTTAATATTAAGGCCTTAAACCAAGTCTATAGTGACACTTTTTCAGGCTGCTAAAGGCTATTTTGACACTTTTTCATGTTGTTAAAGGCATATTCTTCTCTTTTTCAGGCTACTCTAAAAAGGAATCCTGACGTTATTCCAGCTTCATTCCAAGTCTGGGGAGACATCACCTATCCAGTGTTTCTTTCAGGTAATTTCAGAGCATTCTGATGTACGGTTTTAATATTAAGGCCTTAAAACCAAGGCTATATTGACACTTTTTCAGGCTGTTAAAGGCATATTCTTCTCTTTTTCAGGCTACTCTAAAAAGGAATCCTGACGTTATTCCAGCTTCATTCCAAGTCTGGGGGAGACATCACCTATCCAGTGTGTCTCTCAGGTAATTTCAGAGCATTCTGATGTACGGTTTTAATATTAAGGCCTTAAACCAAGGCTATATTGACACTTTTTCAGGCTGTTAAAGGCATATTCTTCTCTTTTTCAGGCTACTCTAAAAAGGAATCCTGACGTTATTCCAGCTTCATTCCAAGTCTGGGGGAGACATCACCTATCCAGTGTTTCTCTCAGGTAATTTCAGAGCATTCTGATGTACGGTTTTAATATTAAGGCCTTAAAGCCAAGGCTATATTGACACTTTTTCAGGCTGTTAAAGGCTATATTGACACTTTTCATGTTGTTAAAGGCATATTCTTCTCTTTTTCAGGCTACTCTAAAAAGGAATCCTGACGTTATTCCAGCTTCATTCCAAGTCTGGGGAGACAACACCTATCCAGTGTTTCTTTCAGGTAATTTCAGAGCATTCTGATGTACGGTTTTAATATTAAGGCCTTAAAACCAAGCTATATTGACACTTTTCAGGCTGTTAAAGGCATATTCTTCTCTTTTTCAGGCTACTCTAAAAAGGAATCCTGACGTTATTCCAGCTCCATTCCAAGTCTGGGGGAGACATCACCTATCCAGTGTTTCTCTCAGGTAATTTCAGAGCATTCTGATGTACGGTTTTAATATTAAGGCCTTAAAGCAAGGCTATATTGACACTTTTCAGGCTGTTAAAGGCATATTCTTCTCTTTTTCAGGCTACTCTAAAAAGGAATCCTGACGTTATTCCAGCTTCATTCCAAGTCTGGGGGAGACATCACCTATCCAGTGTTCTCTCAGGTAATTTCAGAGCATTCTGATGTACGGTTTTAATATTAAGGCCTTAAAAAAAAGGCTATATTGACACTTTTCAGGCTGTTAAAGGCATATTCTTCTCTTTTTCAGGCTACTCTAAAAAGGAATCCTGACGTTATTCAGCTCATTCCAAGTCTGGGGGAGACATCACCTATCCAGGTGTCTCTCAGGTAATTTCAGAGCATTCTGATGTACGGTTTTAATATTAAGGCCTTAAAACAAGGCTATATTGACACTTTTTCAGGCTGTTAAAGGCATATTCTTCTCTTTTTCAGGCTACTCTAAAAAGGAATCCTGACGTTATTCAGCTTCATTCCAAGTCTGGGGGAGACATCACCTATCCAGTGTTTCTTTCAGGTAATTTCAGAGCATTCTGATGTACGGTTTTAATATTAAGGCCTTAAAACCAAGGCTATATTGACACTTTCTCAGGCTGTTAAAGGCATATTCTTCTCTTTTTCAGGCTACTCTAAAAAGGAATCCTGACGTTATTCCAGCTTCATTCCAAGTCTGGGGAGACATCACCTATCCAGTGTTTCTTCAGGTAATTTCAGAGCATTCTGATGTACGGTTTTAATATTAAGGCCTTCAAACCAAGTCTATAGTGACACTTTTTCAGGCTGCTAAAGGCTATTTTGACACTTTTTCATGTTGTTAAAGGCATATTCTTCTCTTTTTCAGGCTACTCTAAAAAGGAATCCTGACGTTATTCCAGCTTCATTCCAAGTCTGGGGGAGACATCACCTATCCAGTGTTTCTTTCAGGTAATTTCAGAGCATTCTGATGTACGGTTTTAATATTAAGGCCTTAAACAAGTCTATAGGACACTTTTCAGGCTGCTAAAGGCTATTTTGACACTTTTTCATGTTGTTAAAGGCATATTCTTCTCTTTTTCAGGCTACTCTAAAAAGGAATCCTGACGTTTATTCCAGCTTCATTCCAAGTCTGGGGAGACATCACCTATCCAGTGTTTCTTTCAGGTAATTTCAGAGCATTCTGATGTACGGTTTTAATATTAAGGCCTTAAACAAGGCTATATTGACACTTTTCAGGCTGTTAAAGGCATATTCTTCTCTTTTTCAGGCTACTCTAAAAAGGAATCCTGACGTTATTCAGCTTCATTCCAAGTCTGGGGGAGACATCACCTATCCAGTGTTTCTCTCAGGTAATTTCAGAGCATTTTGATGTACGGTTTTAATATTAAGGCCTTAAAACCAAGGCTATAGTGACACTTTTTCAGGCTGCTAAAGGCTATTTTGACACTTTTTCATGTTGTTAAAGGCATATTCTTCTCTTTTTCAGGCTACTCTAAAAAGGAATCCTGACGTTATTCCAGCTCCATTCCAAGTCTGGGGAGACATCACCTATCCAGTGTTTCTTTCAGGTAATTTCAGAGCATTCTGATGTACGTTTTAATATTAAGGCCTTAAACCAAGGCTATATTGACACTTTTCAGGCTGTTAAGGCTATATTGACACTTTTTCATGTTGTTAAAGGCATATTCTTCTCTTTTTCAGGCTACTCTAAAAAGAATCCTGACGTTATTCCAGCTTCATTCCAAGTCTGGGGAGACATCACCTATCCAGTGTTTCTTTCAGGTAATTTCAGAGCATTCTGATGTACGGTTTTAATATTAAGGCCTTAAAACAAGGCTATATTGACACCTTTTCAGGCTGTTAAAGGCATATTCTTCTCTTTTTCAGGCTACTCTAAAAAGGAATCCTGACGTTATTCCAGCTTCATTCCAAGTCTGGGGGAGACATCACCTATCCAGTGTTTCTCTCAGGTAATTTCAGAGCATTCTGATGTACGGTTTTAATATTAAGGCCTTAAAGCCAAGGCTATATTGACACTTTTTCAGGCTGTTAAAGGCATATTCTTCTCTTTTTCAGGCTACTCTAAAAAGGAATCCTGACGTTATTCCAGCTTCATTCCAAGTCTGGGGGGACATCACCTATCCAGTGTTTCTCTCAGGTAATTCAGAGCATTTGATGTACGGTTTTAATATTAAGGCCTTAAAACAAAGGCTATATTGACACTTTCTCAGGCTGTTAAAGGCATATTCTTCTCTTTTCAGGCTACTCTAAAAGGAATCCTGACGTTATTCCAGCTTCATTCCAAGTCTGGGGGAGACATCACCTATCCAGTGTTTCTCTCAGGTAATTTCAGAGCATTCTGATGTACGGTTTTAATATTAAGGCCTTCAAACCAAGTCTATAGTGACACTTTTCAGGCTGCTAAAGGCTATTTTGACACTTTTCATGTGTTAAAGGCATATTCTTCTCTTTTTTAGGCTACTCTAAAAAGGAATCCTGACGTTATTCCAGCTCCATTCCAAGTCTGGGGGAGACATCACCTATCCAGTGTTTCTTCAGGTAATTTCAGAGCATTCTGATGTACGGTTTAATATTAAGGCCTTAAAGCAAGGCTATATTGACACTTTTTCAGGCTGTAAAGGCTATATTGACACTTTTCATGTTGTTAAAGGCATATTCTTCTCTTTTTCAGGCTACTCTAAAAGGAATCCTGACGTTATTCCAGCTCATTCCAAGTCTGGGGGAGACAACACTATCCAGTGTTTCTTTCAGGTAATTTCAGAGCATTCTGATGTACGGTTTTAATATTAAGGCCTTAAACCAAGGCTATATTGACACTTTTTCAGGCTGTTAAAGGCATATTCTTCTCTTTTTCAGGCTACTCTAAAAAGGAATCCTGACGTTATTCCAGCTCCATTCCAAGTCTGGGGGAGACATCACCTATCCAGTGTTTCTTTCAGGTAATTTCAGAGCATTCTGATGTACGGTTTTAATATTAAGGCCTTCAAACCAAGTCTATAGTGACACTTTTTCAGGCTGCTAAAGGCTATTTGACACTTTTTCATGTTGTTAAAGGCATATTCTTCTCTTTTTCAGGCTACTCTAAAAGGAATCCTGACGTTATCCAGCTTCATTCCAAGTCTGGGGGAGACATCACCTATCCAGTGTTTCTTTCAGGTAATTTCAGAGCATTCTGATGTACGGTTTTATATTAAGGCCTTAAAGCCAAGGCTATATTGACACTTTTTCAGGCTGTTAAAGGCATATTCTTCTCTTTTTCAGGCTACTCTAAAAAGGAATCCTGACGTTATTCCAGCTTCATTCCAAGTCTGGGGGAGACATCACTATCCAGTGTGTCTCTCAGGTAATTTCAGAGCATTCTGATGTACGGTTTTAATATTAAGGCCTTAAAACAAAGGCTATATTGACACTTTCTCAGGCTGTTAAAGGCATATTCTTCTCTTTTTCAGGCTACTCTAAAAAGGAATCCTGACGTTATTTCAGCTTCATTCCAAGTCTGGGGGAGACATCACCTGTCCAGTGTTTCTCTCAGGTAATTTCAGAGCATTCTGATGTACGGTTTTAATATTAAGGCCTTCAAACCAAGTCTATAGTGACACTTTTTCAGGCTGCTAAAGGCTATTTTGACACTTTTTCATGTTGTTAAAGGCATATTCTTCTCTTTTTCAGGCTACTCTAAAAAGGAATCCTGACGTTATTCCAGCTTCATTCCAAGTCTGGGGGAGACATCACCTATCCAGTGTTTCTTTCAGGTAATTTCAGAGCATTCTGATGTACGGTTTTAATATTAAGGCCTTAAACCAAGGCTATAGTGACACTTTTCAGGCTGTTAAGGCTATATTGACACTTTTCATGTTGTAAAGGCATATTCTTCTCTTTTCAGGCTACTCTAAAAAGGAATCCTGACGTTATTCCAGCTTCATTCCAAGTCTGGGGAGACATCACCTATCCAGTGTTTCTTTCAGGTAATTTCAGAGCATTCTGATGTACGGTTTTAATATTAAGGCCTTAAACCAAGGCTATATTGACACTTTTTCAGGCTGTTAAAGGCATATTCTTCTCTTTTCAGGCTACTCTAAAAAGGAATCCTGACGTTATTCCAGCTTCATTCCAAGTCTGGGGGAGACATCACCTATCCAGTGTTTCTCTCAGGTAATTTCAGAGCATTCTGATGTACGGTTTTAATATTAAGGCCTTAAAGCCAAGGCTATATTGACACTTTTTCAGGCTGTTAAAGGCATATTCTTCTCTTTTTCAGGCTACTCTAAAAAGGAATCCTGACGTTATTCCAGCTTCATTCCAAGTCTGGGGGAGACATCACCTATCCAGTGTTTCTCTCAGGTAATTTCAGAGCATTCTGATGTACGGTTTTAATATTAAGGCCTTAAAACAAAGGCTATATTGACACTTTTCAGGCTGTTAAAGGCATATTCTTCTCTTTTTCAGGCTACTCTAAAAAGGAATCCTGACGTTATTCAGCTTCATTCCAAGTCTGGGGGAGACATCACCTATCCAGTGTTCTCTCAGGTAATTTCAGAGCATTCTGATGTACGGTTTTAATATTAAGGCCTTCAAACCAAGGCTATAGTGACACTTTTTCAGGCTGCTAAAGCTATTTTGACACCTTTTCATGTTGTTAAAGGCATATTCTTCTCTTTTTTAGGCTACTCTAAAAAGGAATCCTGACGTTATTCCAGCTTCATTCCAAGTCTGGGGGAGACATCACCTATCCAGTGTTTCTTCAGGTAATTTCAGAGCATTCTGATGTACGGTTTTAATATTAAGGCCTTAAACCAAGCTATATTGACACTTTTTCAGGCTGCTAAAGGCTATATTGACACTTTTTCATGTTGTTAAAGGCATATTCTTCTCTTTTTCAGGCTACTCTAAAAAGGAATCCTGACGTTATTCCAGCTTCATTCCAAGTCTGGGGGAGACATCACCTATCCAGTGTTTCTTTCAGGTAATTTCAGAGCATTCTGATGTACGGTTTTAATATTAAGGCCTTAAAACCAAGGCTATATTGACACTTTTCAGGCTGTTAAAGGCATATTCTTCTCTTTTTCAGGCTACTCTAAAAAGGAATCCTGACGTTATTCCAGCTACATTCCAAGTCTGGGGGAGACATCACCTGTCCAGTGTTTCTCTCAGGTAATTTCAGAGCATTCTGATGTACGGTTTTAATATTAAGGCCTTAAAGCCAAGGCTATATTGACACTTTTTCAGGCTGTTAAAGGCATATTCTTCTCTTTTTCAGGCTACTCTAAAAAGGAATCCTGACGTTATTCCAGCTTCATTCCAAGTCTGGGGGAGACATCACCTATCCAGTGTTTCTCTCAGGTAATTTCAGAGCATTCTGATGTACGGTTTTAATATTAAGGCCTTAAAACCAAGGCTATATTGACACTTTCTCAGGCTGTTAAAGGCATATTCTTCTCTTTTTCAGGCTACTCTAAAAAGGAATCCTGACGTTATTCCAGCTTCATTCCAAGTCTGGGGGAGACATCACCTATCCAGTGTTTCTTTCAGGTAATTTCAGAGCATTCTGATGTACGGTTTTAATATTAAGGCCTTAAAGCCAAGGCTATATTGACACTTTTTCAGGCTGTTAAAGGCATATTCTTCTCTTTTTCAGGCTACTCTAAAAAGGAATCCTGACGTTATTCCAGCTTCATTCCAAGTCTGGGGGAGACATCACCTATCCAGTGTTTCTTTCAGGTAATTTCAGAGCATTCTGATGTACGGTTTTAATATTAAGGCCTTAAAACCAAGGCTATATTGACACTTTCTCAGGCTGTTAAAGGCATATTCTTCTCTTTTTCAGGCTACTCTAAAAAGGAATCCTGACGTTATTCCAGCTTCATTCCAAGTCTGGGGAGACATCACCTATCCAGTGTTTCTCTCAGGTAATTTCAGAGCATTCTGATGTACGGTTTTAATATTAAGGCCTTAAAGCCAAGGCTATATTGACACTTTTTCAGGCTGTTAAAGGCATATTCTTCTCTTTTTCAGGCTACTCTAAAAAGGAATCCTGACGTTATTCCAGCTTCATTCCAAGTCTGGGGGAGACATCACCTATCCAGTGTTTCTCTCAGGTAATTTCAGAGCATTCTGATGTACGGTTTTAATATTAAGGCCTTAAAACAAGGCTATATTGACACTTTTCAGGCTGTTAAAGGCATATTCTTCTCTTTTTCAGGCTACTCTAAAAAGGAATCCTGACGTTATTCCAGCTTCATTCCAAGTCTGGGGGAGACATCACCTATCCAGTGTTCTTTCAGGTAATTTCAGAGCATTCTGATGTACGGTTTTAATATTAAGGCCTTAAAGCCAAGGCTATATTGACACTTTTTCAGGCTGTTAAAGGCTATATTGACACTTTTTCATGTTGTTAAAGGCATATTCTTCTCTTTTCAGGCTACTCTAAAAAGGAATCCTGACGTTATTCCAGCTTCATTCCAAGTCTGGGGAGACATCACCTATCCAGTGTTTCTTTCAGGTAATTTCAGAGCATTCTGATGTACGGTTTAATATTAAGGCCTTAAAACCAAGGCTATATTGACACTTTTCAGGCTGTTAAAGGCATATTCTTCTCTTTTTCAGGCTACTCTAAAAAGGAATCCTGACGTTATTCCAGCTCCATTCCAAGTCTGGGGGAGACATCACCTATCCAGTGTTTCTCTCAGGTAATTTCAGAGCATTCTGATGTACGGTTTTAATATTAAGGCCTTCAAACCAAGTCTATAGTGACACTTTTTCAGGCTGCTAAAGGCTATGTTGACACTTTTTCATGTTGTTAAAGGCATATTCTTCTCTTTTTCAGGCTACTCTAAAAAGGAATCCTGACGTTATTCCAGCTTCATTCCAAGTCTGGGGGAGACATCACCTATCCAGTGTTTCTTTCAGGTAATTTCAGAGCATTCTGATGTACGGTTTTAATATTAAGGCCTTAAAGCCAAGGCTATATTGACACTTTTTCAGGCTGTTAAAGGCTATATTGACACTTTTCATGTTGTTAAAGGCATATTCTTCTCTTTTTCAGGCTACTCTAAAAAGGAATCCTGACGTTATTCCAGCTTCATTCCAAGTCTGGGGGAGACATCACCTATCCAGTGTTTCTTTCAGGTAATTTCAGAGCATTCTGATGTACGGTTTTAATATTAAGGCCTTAAACCAAGGCTATATTGACACTTTTCAGGCTGTTAAAGGCATATTCTTCTCTTTTTCAGGCTACTCTAAAAAGGAATCCTGACGTTATTCCAGCTTCATTCCAAGTCTGGGGGAGACATCACCTATCCAGTGTTTCTTTCAGGTAATTTCAGAGCATTCTGATGTACGGTTTTAATATTAAGGCCTTCAAACCAAGTCTATAGTGACACTTTTTCAGGCTGCTAAAGGCTATTTTGACACTTTTTCATGTTGTTAAAGGCATATTCTTCTCTTTTTCAGGCTACTCTAAAAAGGAATCCTGACGTTATTCCAGCTTCATTCCAAGTCTGGGGGAGACAACACCTATCCAGTGTTTCTTTCAGGTAACTTCAGAGCATTCTGATGTACGGTTTTAATATTAAGGCCTTAAAGCCAAGGCTATATTGACACTTTTTCAGGCTGTTAAAGGCATATTCTTCTCTTTTTCAGGCTACTCTAAAAAGGAATCCTGACGTTATTCCAGCTTCATTCCAAGTCTGGGGGAGACATCACCTATCCAGTGTTTCTCTCAGGTAATTTCAGAGCATTCTGATGTACGGTTTTAATATTAAGGCCTTAAAACAAAGGCTATATTGACACTTTTTCAGGCTGTTAAAGGCATATTCTTCTCTTTTTCAGGCTACTCTAAAAAGGAATCCTGACGTTATTCAGCTTCATTCCAAGTCTGGGGGAGACATCACCTATCCAGTGTTTCTCTCAGGTAATTTCAGAGCATTCTGATGTACGGTTTTAATATTAAGGCCTTCAAACCAAGTCTATAGTGACACTTTTTCAGGCTGCTAAAGCTATTTGACACTTTTCATGTTGTTAAAGGCATATTCTTCTCTTTTTCAGGCTACTCTAAAAAGGAATCCTGACGTTATTCCAGCTTCATTCCAAGTCTGGGGGAGACATCACCTATCCAGTGTTTCTTTCAGGTAATTTCAGAGCATTCTGATGTACGGTTTTAATATTAAGGCCTTAAAGCCAAGGCTATATTGACACTTTTTCAGGCTGTAAAGGCTATATTGACACTTTTTCATGTTGTTAAAGGCATATTCTTCTCTTTTTCAGGCTACTCTAAAAAGGAATCCTGACGTTATTCCAGCTTCATTCCAAGTCTGGGGGAGACATCACCTATCCAGTGTTTCTTTCAGGTAATTTCAGAGCATTCTGATGTACGGTTTTAATATTAAGGCCTTAAAACCAAGGCTATATTGACACTTTTCAGGCTGTTAAAGGCATATTCTTCTCTTTTTCAGGCTACTCTAAAAAGGAATCCTGACGTTATTCCAGCTCCATTCCAAGTCTGGGGGAGACATCACCTATCCAGTGTTCTCTCAGGTAATTTCAGAGCATTCTGATGTACGGTTTTAATATTAAGGCCTTAAAGCCAAGGCTATATTGACACTTTTTCAGGCTGTTAAAGGCATATTCTTCTCTTTTTCAGGCTACTCTAAAAAGGAATCCTGACGTTATTCCAGCTTCATTCCAAGTCTGGGGGTGACATCACCTATCCAGTGTGTCTCTCAGGTAATTTCAGAGCATTCTGATGTACGGTTTTAATATTAAGGCCTTAAAACAAAGGCTATATTGACACTTTCTCAGGCTGTTAAAGGCATATTCTTCTCTTTTTCAGGCTACTCTAAAAAGGAATCCTGACGTTATTTCAGCTTCATTCCAAGTCTGGGGGAGACATCACCTGTCCAGTGTTTCTCTCAGGTAATTTCAGAGCATTCTGATGTACGGTTTTAATATTAAGGCCTTCAAACCAAGTCTATAGTGACACTTTTTCAGGCTGCTAAAGGCTATTTTGACACTTTTTCATGTTGTTAAAGGCATATTCTTCTCTTTTTTAGGCTTCTCTAAAAAGGAATCCTGACGTTATTCCAGCTTCATTCCAAGTCTGGGGGAGACATCACCTATCCAGTGTTTCTTTCAGGTAATTTCAGAGCATTCTGATGTACGGTTTTAATATTAAGGCCTTAAAGCCAAGGCTATATTGACACTTTTTCAGGCTGTTAAAGGCTATATTGACACTTTTTCATGTTGTTAAAGGCATATTCTTCTCTTTTTCAGGCTACTCTAAAAAGGAATCCTGACGTTATTCCAGCTTCATTCCAAGTCTGGGGGAGACAACACCTATCCAGTGTTCTTTCAGGTAATTTCAGAGCATTCTGATGTACGGTTTTAATATTAAGGCCTTAAAACCAAGGCTATATTGACACTTTTTCAGGCTGTTAAAGGCATATTCTTCTCTTTTTCAGGCTACTCTAAAAAGGAATCCTGACGTTATTCCAGCTCATTCCAAGTCTGGGGGAGACATCACCTATCCAGTGTTTCTCAGGTAATTTCAGAGCATTCTGATGTACGGTTTTAATATTAAGGCCTTAAAGCCAAGGCTATATTGACACTTTTCAGGCTGTTAAAGGCATATTCTTCTCTTTTTCAGGCTACTCTAAAAAGGAATCCTGACGTTATTCCAGCTTCATTCCAAGTCTGGGGGAGACATCACCTATCCAGTGTTTCTCTCAGGTAATTTCAGAGCATTCTGATGTACGGTTTTAATATTAAGGCCTTAAACCAAGGCTATATTGACACTTTTCAGGCTGTTAAAGGCATATTCTTCTCTTTTCAGGCTACTCTAAAAAGGAATCCTGACGTTATTCCAGCTTCATTCCAAGTCTGGGGGAGACATCACCTATCCAGTGTTTCTCTCAGGTAATTTCAGAGCATTCTGATGTACGGTTTTAATATTAAGGCCTTAAAGCCAAGGCTATATTGACACTTTTCAGGCTGTTAAAGGCATATTCTTCTCTTTTCAGGCTACTCTAAAAAGGAATCCTGACGTTATTCCAGCTTCATTCCAAGTCTGGGGGAGACATCACCTATCCAGTGTTTCTTTCAGGTAATTTCAGAGCATTCTGATGTACGGTTTTAATATTAAGGCCTTAAAACCAAGGCTATATTGACACTTTTTCAGGCTGTTAAAGGCATATTCTTCTCTTTTTCAGGCTACTCTAAAAAGGAATCCTGACGTTATTCCAGCTTCATTCCAAGTCTGGGGGAGACATCACCTATCCAGTGTTTCTCTCAGGTAATTTCAGAGCATTCTGATGTACGGTTTTAATATTAAGGCCTTAAAGCCAAGGCTATATTGACACTTTTTCAGGCTGTTAAAGGCATATTCTTCTCTTTTTCAGGCTACTCTAAAAAGGAATCCTGACGTTATTCCAGCTTCATTCCAAGTCTGGGGGAGACATCACCTATCCAGTGTTTCTCTCAGGTAATTTCAGAGCATTCTGATGTACGGTTTTAATATTAAGGCCTTAAAACCAAGGCTATATTGACACTTTCTCAGGCTGTTAAAGGCATATTCTTCTCTTTTTCAGGCTACTCTAAAAAGGAATCCTGACGTTATTTCAGCTTCATTCCAAGTCTGGGGGAGACATCACCTATCCAGTGTTTCTCTCAGGTAATTTCAGAGCATTCTGATGTACGGTTTTAATATTAAGGCCTTAAAGCCAAGGCTATATTGACACTTTTTCAGGCTGTTAAAGGCATATTCTTCTCTTTTTCAGGCTACTCTAAAAAGGAATCCTGACGTTATTCCAGCTTCATTCCAAGTCTGGGGGAGACATCACCTATCCAGTGTGTCTCTCAGGTAATTTCAGAGCATTCTGATGTACGGTTTTAATATTAAGGCCTTAAAACAAAGGCTATATTGACACTTTCTCAGGCTGTTAAAGGCATATTCTTCTCTTTTTCAGGCTACTCTAAAAAGGAATCCTGACGTTATTTCAGCTTCATTCCAAGTCTGGGGGAGACATCACCTATCCAGTGTTTCTCTCAGGTAATTTCAGAGCATTCTGATGTACGGTTTTAATATTAAGGCCTTAAAACCAAGTCTATAGTGACACTTTTCAGGCTGCTAAAGCTATTTTGACACTTTTTCATGTTGTTAAAGGCATATTCTTCTCTTTTTAGGCTACTCTAAAAAGGAATCCTGACGTTATTCCAGCTTCATTCCAAGTCTGGGGGAGACATCACCTATCCAGTGTTTCTTCAGGTAATTTCAGAGCATTCTGATGTACGGTTTTAATATTAAGGCCTTAAAGCCAAGGCTATATTGACACTTTTCAGGCTGTTAAAGGCTATATGACACTTTTTCATGTTGTTAAAGGCATATTCTTCTCTTTTTCAGGCTACTCTAAAAAGGAATCCTGACGTTATTCCAGCTTCATTCCAAGTCTGGGGGAGACATCACCTATCCAGTGTTCTTTCAGGTAATTTCAGAGCATTCTGATGTACGGTTTAATATTAAGCCTTAAAACAAGGCTATATTGACACTTTTTCAGGCTGTTAAAGGCTATATTGACACTTTTCATGTTGTTAAAGGCATATTCTTCTCTTTTTCAGGCTACTCTAAAAAGGAATCCTGACGTTATTCCAGCTTCATTCCAAGTCTGGGGGAGACATCACTATCCAGTGTTTCTTCAGGTAATTTCAGAGCATTCTGATGTACGGTTTTAATATTAAGGCCTTAAAACCAAGGCTATATTGACACCTTTTCAGGCTGTTAAAGGCATATTCTTCTCTTTTTCAGGCTACTCTAAAAAGGAATCCTGACGTTATTCCAGCTTCATTCCAAGTCTGGGGAGACATCACCTATCCAGTGTTTCTTTCAGGTAATTTCAGAGCATTCTGATGTACGGTTTAATATTAAGGCCTTAAAGCCAAGGCTATATTGACACTTTTTCAGGCTGTTAAAGGCATATTCTTCTCTTTTTCAGGCTACTCTAAAAAGGAATCCTGACGTTATTCCAGCTTCATTCCAAGTCTGGGGGAGACATCACCTATCCAGTGTTTCTTCAGGTAATTTCAGAGCATTCTGATGTACGGTTTTAATATTAAGGCCTTAAAACCAAGGCTATATTGACACTTTTCAGGCTGTTAAAGGCATATTCTTCTCTTTTCAGGCTACTCTAAAAAGGAATCCTGACGTTATTCCAGCTTCATTCCAAGTCTGGGGGAGACATCACCTATCCAGTGTTTCTTTCAGGTAATTCAGAGCATTCTGATGTACGGTTTTATATTAAGGCCTTCAAACCAAGTCTATAGTGACACTTTTTCAGGCTGCTAAAGGCTATTTTGACACTTTTCATGTTGTTAAAGGCATATTCTTCTCTTTTTCAGGCTACTCTAAAAAGGAATCCTGACGTTATTCCAGCTCATTCCAAGTCTGGGGGAGACATCACTATCCAGTGTTTCTTCAGGTAATTTCAGAGCATTCTGATGTACGGTTTTAATATTAAGGCCTTAAAACCAGGCTATATTGACACTTTTCAGGCTGTTAAAGGCATATTTCTTTCTTTCAGGCTACTCTAAAAAGGAATCCTGACGTTATTCCAGCTTCATTCCAAGTCTGGGGGAGACATCACCTATCCAGTGTTTCTTCAGGTAATTTCAGAGCATTCTGATGTACGGTTTTAATATTAAGGCCTTAAACCAAGTCTATAGTGACACTTTTTCAGGCTGCTAAAGGCTATATTGACACTTTTGCAGTGTTGTTAAAGGCATATTCTTCTCTTTTTCAGGCTACTCTAAAAAGGAATCCTGACGTTATTCCAGCTCCATTCCAAGTCTGGGGGAGACATCACCTATCCAGTGTTTCTTCAGGTAATTTCAGAGCATTCTGATGTACGGTTTTAATATTAAGGCCTTAAAACCAAGGCTATATTGACACTTTTCAGGCTGTTAAAGGCATATTCTTCTCTTTTTCAGGCTACTCTAAAAAGGAATCCTGACGTTATTCAGCTCATTCCAAGTCTGGGGGAGATCACACTATCCAGTGTTCTCTCAGGTAATTTCAGAGCATTCTGATGTACGGTTTTAATATTAAGGCCTTAAAACCAAGGCTATATGACACTTTTCAGGCTGTTAAAGGCATATTCTTCTCTTTTTCAGGCTACTCTAAAAAGGAATCCTGACGTTATTCCAGCTCCATTCCAAGTCTGGGGGAGACATCACCTATCCAGTGTTTCTTTCAGGTAATTTCAGAGCATTCTGATGTACGGTTTTAATATTAAGGGCTTAAACCAAGGCTATATTGACACTTTTCAGGCTGTTAAAGGCATATTCTTCTCTTTTTCAGGCTACTCTAAAAAGGAATCCTGACGTTATTCCAGCTCATTCCAAGTCTGGGGGAGACATCACTATCCAGTGTTTCTTTCAGGTAATTTCAGAGCATTCTGATGTACGGTTTTAATATTAAGGCCTTAAAACCAAGGCTATATTGACACTTTTCAGGCTGCTAAAGGTATTTTGACATTTTTCATGTTGTTAAAGGCATATTCTTCTCTTTTTCAGGCTACTCTAAAAAGGAATCCTGACGTTATTCCAGCTTCATTCCAAGTCTGGGGGAGACATCACCTATCCAGTGTTTCTTCAGGTAATTTCAGAGCATTCTGATGTACGGTTTTAATATTAAGGCCTTAAAACCAAGGCTATATGACACTTTTTCAGGCTGTTAAAGGCATATTCTTCTCTTTTCAGGCTACTCTAAAAAGGAATCCTG
The DNA here is from genome assembly GCF_008692095.1 of Etheostoma spectabile. Lineage (NCBI taxonomy): Eukaryota > Metazoa > Chordata > Actinopteri > Perciformes > Percidae > Etheostoma > Etheostoma spectabile. The sequence continues at coordinate 26,017 of NW_022604400.1, forward strand.
ACGTTATTCCAGCTTCATTCCAAGTCTGGGGGAGACATCCTATCCAGTGTTTCTTCAGGTAATTTCAGAGCATCTGATGTACGGTTTTAATATTAAGGCCTTAAACCAAGTCTATAGTGACACTTTTTCGCTGTAAAGGCTATTTTGACACTTTCATGTTGTTAAAGGCATATTCTTCTCTTTTCAGGCTACTCTAAAAAGGAATGACGTTATTCCAGCTCATTCCAAGTCTGGGGGAGACATCACCTATCCAGTGTTCTTTCAGGTAATTTCAGAGCATTCTGATGTACGGTTTTAATATTAAGGCCTTAAAGCCAAGGCTATTGACACTTTTCAGGCTGTTAAAGGCATATTCTTCTCTTTTTCAGGCTACTCAAAAGGAATCCTGACGTTATTCCAGCTCATTCCAAGTCTGGGGGAGACATCACCTATCCAGTGTTCTTCAGGTAATTTCAGAGCATTCTGATGTACGGTTTAATATTAAGGCCTTAAAACCAAGGCTATAGTGACACTTTTTCAGGCTGCTAAAGGCTATTTTGACACTTTCATGTGTAAAGGCATATTCTTCTCTTTCAGGCTACTCTAAAAAGGAATCCTGACGTTATTCCAGCTTCATTCCAAGTCTGGGGGAGACATCACCTATCCAGTGTTTCTTTCAGGTAATTTCAGAGCATTCTGATGTACGGTTTTAATATTAAGGCCTTAAAACAAAGCTATATTGACACTTTTCAGGCTGTTAAAGGCATATTCTTCTCTTTTTCAGGCTACTCTAAAAAGGAATCCTGACGTTATTCCAGCTTCATTCCAAGTCTGGGGGAGACATCACCTATCCAGTGTTTCTTTCAGGTAATTTCAGAGCATTCTGATGTACGGTTTAATATTAAGGCCTTCAAACCAAGTCTATAGTGACACTTTTTCAGGCTGCTAAAGGCTATTTGACACTTTTTCATGTTGTTAAAGGCATATTCTTCTCTTTTTCAGGCTACTCTAAAAAGGAATCCTGACGTTATTCCAGCTTCATTCCAAGTCTGGGGGAGACATCACCTATCCAGTGTTTCTTTCAGGTAATTTCAGAGCATTCTGATGTACGGTTTTAATATTAAGGCCTTAAAACCAAGGCTATATTGACACTTTCTCAGGCTGTTAAAGGCATATTCTTCTCTTTTTCAGGCTACTCTAAAAAGGAATCCTGACGTTATTCCAGCTTCATTCCAAGTCTGGGGGAGAATCACATATATCAGTGTTCTCTCAGGTAATTTCAGAGCATTCTGATGTACGGTTTTAATATTAAGGCCTTCAAACCAAGGCTATAGTGACATTTTCAGGCTGCTAAAGGCTATTTTGACACTTTTTCATGTTGTTAAAGGCATATTCTTCTCTTTTCAGGCTACTCTAAAAAGGAATCCTGACGTTATTCCAGCTCATTCCAAGTCTGGGGGAGACACACCTATCCAGTGTTTCTTTCAGGTAATTTCAGAGCATTCTGATGTACGGTTTTAATATTAAGGCCTTAAAACAAAGGCTATATTGACACTTTTTCAGGTGTTAAAGGCATATTCTTCTCTTTTTAGGCTACTCTAAAAAGGAATCCTGACGTTATTCCAGCTTCATTCCAAGTCTGGGGGAGACATCACCTATCCAGTGTTTCTTTCAGGTAATTTCAGAGCATTCTGATGTACGGTTTTAATATTAAGGCCTTAAACCAAGGCTATATTGACACTTTTCAGGCTAAAGGCTATTAATGTTGTTAAGGCATATTCTTCTCTTTTCAGGCTACTCTAAAAAGGAATCCTGACGTTATTCCAGCTTCATTCCAAGTCTGGGGGAGACATCACCTATCCAGTGTTTCTTCAGGTAATTTCAGAGCATTCTGATGTACGGTTTTAATATTAAGGCCTTAAACCAAGGCTATATTGACACTTTTTCAGGCTGTTAAAGGCATATTGACACTTTTCATGTTGTTAAGGCATATTCTTCTCTTTTCAGGCTACTCTAAAAAGGAATCCTGACGTTATCCAGCTTCATTCCAAGTCTGGGGGAGACATCACCTTACAGTGTTTCTTCAGGTAATTTCAGAGCATTCTGATGTACGGTTTTAATATTAAGGCCTTCAACCAAGTCTATAGTGACACTTTTCAGGCTGCTAAGGCTATTTTGACACTTTTCATGTGTTAAAGGCATATTCTCTCTTTTCAGGCTACTCTAAAAAGGAATCCTGACGTTATTCCAGCTCATTCCAAGTCTGGGGGAGACATCACCTATCCAGTGTTTCTTTCAGGTAATTTCAGAGCATTCTGATGTACGGTTTTAATATTAAGGCCTTAAAAACAAGGCTATATTGACACTTTTTCAGGCTGTTAAAGGCATATTCTTCTCTTTTCAGGCTACTCTAAAAGGAATCCTGACGTTATTCCAGCTTCATTCCAAGTCTGGGGGAGACATCACCTATCCAGTGTTTCTTTCAGGTAATTTCAGAGCATTCTGATGTACGGTTTTAATATTAAGGCCTTAAAGCCAAGGCTATATTGACACTTTTCAGGCTGTTAAAGGCATATTGACATTTTCATGTTGTTCAGCATATTCTTCTCTTTTCGGCTACTCTAAAAGGAATCCTGACGTTATTCCAGCTTCATTCCAAGTGGGGGAGACATCACCTATCCAGTGTTTCTTCAGGTAATTTCAGAGCATTCTGATGTACGGTTTTAATATTAAGGCCTTAAAACCAAGGCTATATTGACACTTTTCAGGCTGTTAAAGGCATATTCTTCTCTTTTTCAGGCTACTCTAAAAAGGAATCCTGACGTTATTCCAGTCATTCCAAGTCTGGGGGAGACATCACCTATCCAGTGTTTCTCTCAGGTAATTTCAGAGCATTCTGATGTACGGTTTTAATATTAAGGCCTTAAAACCAAGGTATATTGACACTTTTTCAGGCTGTTAAAGGCATATTCCTCTTTTTCAGGCTACTCTAAAAAGGAATCCTGACGTTATTCCAGCTTCATTCCAAGTCTGGGGGAGACATCACCTATCCAGTGTTTCTCTCAGGTAATTTCAGAGCATTCTGATGTACGGTTTAATATTAAGGCCTTAAAACAAAGGCTATATTGACACTTTCTCAGGCTGTTAAAGGCATATTCTTCTCTTTTTCAGGCTACTCTAAAAAGGAATCCTGACGTTATTCAGCTTCATTCCAAGTCTGGGGGAGACATCACCTATCCAGTGTTTCTCTCAGGTAATTTCAGAGCATTTGATGTACGGTTTTAATATTAAGGCCTTCAAACAAGTCTATGTGACACTTTTTCAGGCTGCTAAAGGCTATATTGACACTTTTCATGTTGTTAAAGGCATATTCTTCTCTTTTTCAGGCTACTCTAAAAAGGAATCCTGACGTTATTCCAGCTTCATTCCAAGTGGGGGGAGACATCACCTATCCAGTGTTTCTTTCAGGTAATTTCAGAGCATTCTGATGTACGGTTTTAATATTAAGGCCTTAAACCAAGGTATATGACACTTTTTCAGGCTGCTAAAGGCTATATGACACTTTTTCATGTTGTTAAAGGCATATTCTCTCTTTTTCAGGCTACTCTAAAAAGGAATCCTGACGTTATTCCAGCTTCATTCCAAGTCTGGGGGAGACATCACCTATCCAGTGTTTCTTTCAGGTAATTTCAGAGCATTCTTGTACGGTTTTAATATTAAGGCCTTAAAACCAAGGCTATATTGACACTTTTCAGGCTGTTAAAGGCATATTTTCTCTTTTTCAGGCTACTCTAAAAAGGAATCCTGACGTTATTCCAGCTCATTCCAAGTCTGGGGGAGACATCACCTATCCAGTGTTTCTTCAGGTAATTTCAGAGCATTCTGATGTACGGTTTTAATATTAAGGCCTTAAAACCAAGGCTATATTGACACTTTTTCAGGCTGCTAAAGGCTATTTTGACACTTTTCATGTTGTTAAAGGCATATTCTTCTCTTTTTCAGGCTACTCTAAAAAGGAATCCTGACGTTATTCCAGCTCCATTTCAAGTCTGGGGGAGACATCACCTATCCAGTGTTTCTTCAGGTAATTTCAGAGCATTCTGATGTACGGTTTTAATATTAAGGCCTTAAAGCCAAGGCTATATTGACACTTTTCAGGCTGTTAAAGGCTATATGCTTTTCTGTTGTTAAGGCATATTCTCTCTTTTTAGGCTACTCTAAAAGGAATCCTGACGTTATTCCAGCTTCATTCCAAGTCTGGGGGAGACATCACTATCCAGTGTTTCTTCAGGTAATTTCAGAGCATTCTGATGTACGTTTTTAATATTAAGGCCTTAAAAACAAGGCTATATTGACACTTTTCAGGCTGTTAAAGGCATATTCTTCTCTTTTTCAGGCTACTCTAAAAAGGAATCCTGACGTTATTCCAGCTCATTCCAAGTCTGGGGGGAGCATACCTATCCAGTGTTTCTCTCAGGTAATTCAGAGCATTCTGATGTACGGTTTTAATTAAGGCCTTAAAGCCAGGCTATATTGACACTTTTTCAGGCTGTTAAAGGCATATTCTTCTCTTTTTCAGGCTACTCTAAAAAGGAATCCTGACGTTATTCCAGCTTCATTCCAAGTCTGGGGGAGACATCACCTATCCAGTGTTTCTTCAGGTAATTTCAGAGCATTCTGATGTACGGTTTTAATATTAAGGCCTTAAAACAAAGGCTATATTGACACTTTTCAGGCTGTTAAAGGCATATTCTTCTCTTTTTCAGGCTACTCTAAAAAGGAATCCTGACGTTATTCCAGCTTCATTCCAAGTCTGGGGGAGACATCACCTATCCAGTGTTTTCAGGTAATTTCAGAGCATTCTGATGTACGGTTTTAATATTAAGGCCTTAAAACCAAGGCTATAGTGACACTTTTCAGGCTGCTAAAGGCTATTTTGACACTTTTTCATGTTGTTAAAGGATTCTTCTCTTTTTAGGCTACTCTAAAAAGGAATCCTGACGTTATTCCAGCTCCATTCCAAGTCTGGGGGAGACATCACCTATCCAGTGTTTCTTTCAGGTAATTTCAGAGCATTCTGATGTACGGTTTTAAATTAAGGCCTTAAACCAAGGCATAGTGACACTTTTTCAGGCTGCTAAAGGTTTTGACACTTTTTCATGTGTTAAGGCATATTCTTCTCTTTTTCAGGCTACTCTAAAAAGGAATCCTGACGTTATTCCAGCTCATTCCAAGTCTGGGGGAGACATCACCTATCCAGTGTTTCTTCAGGTAATTTCAGAGCATTCTGATGTACGGTTTTAATATTAAGGCCTTAAAACCAAGGCTATATTGACACTTTTCAGGCTGTTAAAGGCATATTCTTCTCTTTTTCAGGCTACTCTAAAAAGGAATGACGTTATTCCAGCTTCATTCCAAGTCTGGGGGAGACATCACTATCCAGTGTTTCTTTCAGGTAATTTCAGAGCATTCTGATGTACGGTTTTAATATTAAGGCCTTCAAACAAGTCTATAGTGACACTTTTTCAGGTGCTAAAGGCTATTTGACACTTTTTCTGGTTAAAGGCATTCTTCTCTTTTTAGGCTACTCTAAAAAGGAATCCTGACGTTATTCCAGCTCCATTCCAAGTCTGGGGGAGACATCACCTATCCAGTGTTTCTTTCAGGTAATTTCAGAGCATTCTGATGTACGGTTTTAATATTAAGGCCTTAAACCAAGGCTATATTGACACTTTTTCAGGCTGTTAAAGCTATATTGACACTTTTTCATGTTGTTAAAGGCATATTCTTCTCTTTTTCAGGCTACTCTAAAAAGGAATCCTGACGTTATTCCAGCTCATTCCAAGTCTGGGGGAGACAACACTATCCAGTGTTTCTTTCAGGTATTTCAGAGCATTCTGATGTACGGTTTTAATATTAAGGCCTTAAAACCAAGGCTATATTGACACTTTTCAGGCTGTTAAAGGCATATTCTTCTCTTTTCAGGCTACTCTAAAAAGGAATCCTGACGTTATTCCAGCTTCATTCCAAGTCTGGGGGAGACATCACCTATCCAGTGTTCTCTCAGGTAATTTCAGAGCATTCTGATGTACGGTTTTAATATTAAGGCCTTAAAGCCAAGGCTATATTGACACTTTTCAGGCTGTTAAAGGCATATTCTTCTCTTTTCAGGCTACTCTAAAAAGGAATCCTGACGTATTCCGCTTCATTCCAAGTCTGGGGGAGACATCACCTATCCAGTGTTTCTCTCAGGTAATTTCAGAGCATTCTGATGTACGGTTTTAATATTAAGGCCTTAAACAAAGGCATATTGACACTTTCTAGGATGTTGTTAAAGGCATATCTTCTCTTTTTCAGGCTACTCTAAAAAGAATCCTGACGTTATTCCAGCTTCATTCCAAGTCTGGGGGAGACATCACCTATCCAGTGTTTCTTTCAGGTAATTTCAGAGCATTCTGATGTACGGTTTTAATATAAGGCCTTAAACCAAGGCTATATTGACACTTTTTCAGGCTGTTAAAGGCTATATTGACACTTTTCATGTTTTAAAGGCATATTCTTCTCTTTTCAGGCTACTCTAAAAAGGAATCCTGACGTTATTCCAGCTTCATTCCAAGTCTGGGGGAGACATCACCTATCCAGTGTTTCTTTCAGGTAATTTCAGAGCATTCTGATGTACGGTTTTAATATTAAGGCCTTAAAACCAAGGCTATATTGACACTTTTCAGGCTGTTAAAGGCATATCTTTCTTTTTCAGGCTACTCTAAAAAGGAATCCTGACGTTATTCCAGCTCATTCCAAGTCTGGGGAGACATCACCTATCCAGTGTTCTTTCAGGTAATTTCAGAGCATTCTGATGTACGGTTTTAATATTAAGGCCTTAAAACCAAGTCTATAGGACACTTTTTCAGGCTGCTAAAGGCTATTTTGACACTTTTTCATGTTGTTAAAGGCATATTCTTCTCTTTTTAGGCTACTCTAAAAAGGAATCCTGACGTTATTCAGCTCCATTCCAAGTCTGGGGGAGACATCACTATCCAGTGTTTCTTTCAGGTAATTTCAGAGCATTCTGATGTACGGTTTTAATATTAAGGCCTTAAACCAAGGCTATATGACACTTTTTCAGGCTGTTAAAGGCTATATTGACACTTTTTCATGTTGTTAAAGGCATATTCTTCTCTTTTAGGCTACTCTAAAAAGGAATCCTGACGTTATTCCAGCTTCATTCCAAGTGGGGGGAGACACCTATCCAGTGTTTCTTCAGGTAATTTCAGAGCATCTGATGTACGGTTTTAATATTAAGGCCTTAAACAAGGCTATATTGACACTTTTCAGGTGTTAAAGGCATATTCTTCTCTTTTTCAGGCTACTCTAAAAAGGAATCCTGACGTTATTCCAGCTCCATTCCAAGTCGGGGAGACAAACCTATCCAGTGTTTCTTCAGGTAATTTCAGAGCATTCTGATGTACGGTTTAATATTAAGGCCTTAAAGCCAAGGCTATATTGACACTTTTTCAGGCTGTTAAAGGCATATCTTCTCTTTTTCAGGCTACTCTAAAAAGGAATCCTGACGTTATTCCAGCTTCATTCCAAGTCTGGGGGAGACATCACCTATCCAGTGTTTCTCTCAGGTAATTCAGAGCATTCTGATGTACGGTTAATATTAAGGCCTTAAAACAAAGGCTATATTGACACTTTCTCAGGCTGTTAAAGGCATATTCTTCTCTTTTTCAGGCTACTCTAAAAAGGAATCCTGACGTTATTTCAGCTTCATCCAAGTCTGGGGGAGACATCACCTATCCAGTGTTTCTCTCAGGTAATTTCAGAGCATTCTGATGTACGGTTTATATTAAGGCCTTCAAACCAAGTCTATAGTGACACTTTTTCAGGCTGCTAAAGGCTATTTTGACACTTTTTCATGTTGTTAAAGGCATATTCTCTCTTTTTAGGCTACTCTAAAAAGGAATCTGACGTTATTCCAGCTCCATTCCAAGTCTGGGGGAGACATCACCTATCCAGTGTTCTTTCAGGTAATTCAGAGCATTCTGATGTACGGTTTTAATATTAAGGCCTTAAAGCCAAGGCTATATTGACACTTTTTCAGGCTGTTAAAGGCTATATTGACACTTTTCATGTTGTTAAAGGATCTTCTTCTCTTTTTCAGGCTACTCTAAAAAGGAATCCTGACGTTATTCCAGCTCATTCCAAGTTGGGGGAGACATCACCTATCCAGTGTTTCTTTCAGGTAATTCAGAGCATTCTGATGTACGGTTTTATATTAAGGCCTTAAAACCAAGGCTATATTGACACCTTTTCAGGCTGTTAAAGGCATATTCTTCTCTTTTTCAGGCTACTCTAAAAAGGAATCCTGACGTTATTCCGCTTCATTCCAAGTCTGGGGGAGACATCACCTATCCAGTGTTTCTCTCAGGTAATTTCAGAGCATTCTGATGTACGGTTTTAATATTAAGGCCTTCAAACCAAGTCTATAGTGACACTTTTTCAGGTGCTAAGGCTATTTGACACTTTTTCATGTTGTTAAAGGCATATTCTTCTCTTTTTAGGCTACTCTAAAAAGGAATCCTGACGTTATTCCAGCTCCATTCCAAGTCTGGGGGAGACATCACCTATCCAGTGTTTCTTTCAGGTAATTTCAGAGCATTCTGATGTACGGTTTAATATTAAGGCCTTAAAGCCAAGGCTATATTGACACTTTTCAGGCTGTTAAAGGCTATATTGACACTTTTCATGTTGTTTAAGGCATATCTCTTTTTTCAGGCTACTCTAAAAAGGAACTGACGTTATTCCAGCTTCATTCCAAGTCTGGGGGAGACATCACTATCCAGTGTTTCTTTCAGGTAATTTCAGAGCATTCTGATGTACGGTTTTAATATTAAGGCCTTAAACCAAGGCTATTGACACTTTTCAGGCTGTTAAAGGCATATTCTTTCTTTTCAGGCTACTCTAAAAAGGAATCCTGACGTTATTCCAGCTCCATTCAAGTCTGGGGGAGACATCACCTATCCAGTGTTTCTCTCAGGTAATTTCAGAGCATTCTGATGTACGGTTTTAATATTAAGGCCTTAAAGCCAAGGCTATTGACACTTTTCAGGCTGTTAAAGGCATATTTCTTCTTTTTCAGGCTACTCTAAAAGGAATCCTGACGTTATTCCAGCTTCATTCCAAGTGGGGGGAGACATCACCTATCCAGTGTTTCTCTCAGGTAATTTCAGAGCATTCTGATGTACGGTTAATATTAAGGCCTTCAAACCAAGTCTATAGGCATTTTCAGGCTGCTAAAGCTATTTGACACTTTTTCATGTTGTTAAAGGCATATTCTTCTCTTTTTCAGGCTACTCTAAAAAGGAATCCTGACGTTATTCCAGCTCCATTCCAAGTCTGGGGGAGACATCACCTATCCAGTGTTTCTCTCAGGTAATTTCAGAGCATTCTGATGTACGGTTTTTATAAGGCCTTAAACCAAGGCTATATTGACACTTTTTCAGGCTGTTAAAGGCTATATGACATTTTCATGTGTTAAAGGCATATTCTTCTCTTTTTCAGGCTACTCTAAAAAGGAATCCTGACGTTATTCAGCTTCATTCCAAGTCTGGGGGGACATCACCTATCCAGTGTTTCTCTCAGGTAATTCAGAGCATTCTGATGTACGGTTTTAATATTAAGGCCTTCAAACCATCTATAGTGACCTTTTTCAGGCTGCTAAAGGCTATTTTGACACTTTTTCATGTTGTTAAAGGCATATTCTTCTCTTTTTCAGGCTACTCTAAAAAGGAATCCTGACGTTATTCCAGCTCATTCCAAGTCTGGGGGAGACATCACCTATCCAGTGTTTCTCTCAGGTAATTTCAGAGCATTCTGATGTACGGTTTTAATATTAAGGCCTTAAGCCAAGGCTATATTGACACTTTTCAGGCTGCTAAAGGCTATATTGACACTTTTTCATGTTGTTAAGGCATATTCTTCTTTTTTCAGGCTACTCTAAAAAGGAATCCTGACGTTATTCCAGCTCATTCCAAGTCTGGGGGAGACATCACCTATCCAGTGTTTCTTCAGGTAATTTCAGAGCATTCTGATGTACGGTTTTAATATTAAGGCCTTAAACCAAGGCTATATTGACACTTTTTCAGGCTGTTAAAGGCATATTCTTCTCTTTTTCAGGCTACTCTAAAAAGGAATCCTGACGTTATTCCAGCTCATTCCAAGTCTGGGGGAGACATCACTATCCAGTGTTTCTTCAGGTAATTTCAGAGCATTCTGATGTACGGTTTTAATATTAAGCCTTAAAACCAAGGCTATATTGACACTTTTTCAGGCTGTTAAAGGCATATTCTTCTCTTTTTCAGGCTACTCTAAAAAGGAATCCTGACGTTATTTCAGCTTCATTCCAAGTCTGGGGGAGACATCACCTATCCAGTGTTTCTCTCAGGTAATTTCAGAGCATTCTGATGTACGGTTTTAATATTAAGCCTTAAAACCAAGTCTATAGTGACACTTTTTCAGGCTGCTAAAGGCTATTTTGACACTTTCATGTGTTAAAGGCATATTCTTCTCTTTTTCAGGCTACTCTAAAAAGGAATCCTGACGTTATTCCAGCTCCATTCCAAGTGGGGGAGACATCACCTATCCAGTGTTTCTTTCAGGTAATTTCAGAGCATTCTGATGTACGGTTTTAATATTAAGGCCTTAAACCAAGGCTATATTGACACTTTTTCAGGCTGCTAAAGGCTATATTGACACTTTTTCATGTTGTTAAAGGCATATTCTTCTCTTTTTCAGGCTACTCTAAAAAGGAATCCTGACGTTATTCCAGCTTCATTCCAAGTCTGGGGGAGACATCACCTATCCAGTGTTTCTTTCAGGTAATTTCAGAGCATTCTGATGTACGGTTTTAATATTAAGGCCTTAAAACCAAGGCTATATTGACACTTTTTCAGGCTGTTAAAGCATATTCTTCTCTTTTTCAGGCTACTCTAAAAAGGAATCCTGACGTTATTCCAGCTCCATTCCAAGTCTGGGGAGACATCACCTATCCAGTGTTTCTTTCAGGTAATTTCAGAGCATTCTGATGTACGGTTTTAATATTAAGCCTTAAAGCCAAGGCTATATTGACACTTTTTCAGGCTGTTAAAGGCATATTCTTCTCTTTTTCAGGCTACTCTAAAAAGGAATCCTGACGTTATTCCAGCTTCATTCCAAGTCTGGGGAGACATCACCTATCCAGTGTTTCTCTTCAGGTAATTTCAGAGCATTCTGATGTACGGTTTAATATTAAGGCCTTCAAACCAAGTCTATAGTGACACTTTTTCAGGCTGCTAAAGGCTATTTGACACTTTTTCATGTTGTTAAGGCATATTCTTCTCTTTTTCAGGCTACTCTAAAAAGGAATCCTGACGTTATTCCAGCTCCATTCCAAGTCTGGGGGAGACATCACCTATCCAGTGTTTCTTCAGGTAATTTCAGAGCATTCTGATGTACGGTTTTAATATTAAGGCCTTAAACCAAGGCTATATTGACACTTTTTCAGGCTGTAAAGGCTATATTGACACTTTTCATGTTGTAAAGGCATATTCTTCTCTTTTTCAGGCTACTCTAAAAGGAATCCTGACGTTATTCCAGCTTCATTCCAAGTCTGGGGGAGACATCACCTATCCAGTGTTTCTCTCAGGTAATTTCAGAGCATTCTGATGTACGGTTTTAATATTAAGGCCTTCAAACCAAGTCTATAGTGACACTTTTTCAGGCTGCTAAAGGCTATATTGACACTTTTTCATGTTGTTAAAGGCATATTCTTCTCTTTTTAGGCTACTCTAAAAAGGAATCCTGACGTTATTCCAGCTCCATTCCAAGTCTGGGGAGACATCACCTATCCAGTGTTTCTCTCAGGTAATTTCAGAGCATTCTGATGTACGGTTTTAATATTAAGGCCTTAAACCAAGGCTATATTGACACTTTTTCAGGCTGTTAAAGGCTATATGACACTTTTTCATTTGTTAAAGGCTATTCTTCTCTTTTTCAGGCTACTCTAAAAAGGAATCCTGACGTTATTCCAGCTTCCATTCCAAGTCTGGGGGAGACATCACCTATCCAGTGTTTCTCTCAGGTAATTTCAGAGCATTCTGATGTACGGTTTTAATATTAAGGCCTTAAAACCAAGGCTATATTGACACACTTTCAGGCTGTTAAAGGCATATTCTTCTCTTTTTCAGGCTACTCTAAAAAGGAATCCTGACGTTATTCCAGCTTCATTCCAAGTCTGGGGAGACATCACCTATCCAGTGTTTCTCTCAGGTAATTTCAGAGCATTCTGATGTACGGTTTTAATATTAAGGCCTTAAACCAAGCTATAGTGACACTTTTTCAGGCTGCTAAAGGCTATATTGACACTTTTTCATGTTGTTAAAGGCATATTCTTCTCTTTTCAGGCTACTCTAAAAGGAATCCTGACGTTATTCCAGCTTCATTCCAAGTCTGGGGGAGACATCACCTATCCAGTGTTTCTTTCAGGTAATTTCAGAGCATTCTGATGTACGGTTTTAATATAAGGCCTTAAAGCCAAGGCTATATTGACACTTTTTCAGGCTGTTAAAGGCATATTCTTCTCTTTTTCAGGCTACTCTAAAAAGGAATCCTGACGTTATTCCAGCTCATTCCAAGTCTGGGGGAGACATCACCTATCCAGTGTTTCTCTCAGGTAATTTCAGAGCATTCTGATGTACGGTTTTAATATTAAGGCCTTAAAACCAAGGCTATATTGACACTTTTTCAGGCTGTTAAAGGCATATTCTTCTCTTTTTCAGGCTACTCTAAAAAGGAATCCTGACGTTATTCCAGCTCATTCCAAGTCTGGGGGAGACATCACCTATCCAGTGTTTCTTCAGGTAATTTCAGAGCATTCTGATGTACGGTTTTAATATTAAGGCCTTAAACCAAGTCTATATTGACACTTTTTCAGGCTGCTAAAAGCTATTTTGACACTTTTTCATGTTGTTAAAGGCATATTCTTTCTCTTTTCAGGCTACTCTAAAAAGGAATCCTGACGTTATTCCAGCTCCATTCCAAGTCTGGGGAGACATCACCTATCCAGTGTTTCTCTCAGGTAATTTCAGAGCATTCTGATGTACGGTTTTAATATTAAGGCCTTAAAACCAAGGCTATATTGACACTTTTTCAGGCTGTTAAAGGCATATTCTTCTCTTTTCAGGCTACTCTAAAAAGGAATCCTGACGTTATTCCAGCTTCATTCCAAGTCTGGGGGGACATCACCTATCCAGTGTTTCTCAGGTAATTTCAGAGCATTCTGATGTACGGTTTTAATATTAAGGCCTTAAAACAAGGCTATATTGACACTTTTTCAGGCTGTTAAAGGCATATTCTTCTCTTTTTCAGGCTACTCTAAAAAGGAATCCTGACGTTATTCAGCTTCATTCCAAGTCTGGGGGAGACTCACCTGTCCAGTGTTTCTCTCAGGTAATTTTCAGAGCATTCTGATGTACGGTTTAATATAAGGCCTTCAACCAAGTCTATAGTGACACTTTTTCAGGCTGCTAAAGCTATTTTGACACTTTTCATGTGGTTAAAGGCATATTCTTATCTTTTTAGGCTTCTCTAAAAAGGAATCTGACGTTATTCCAGCTCAATTTCAAGTCTGGGGGAGACATCACCTATCCAGTGTTTCTTTCAGGTAATTTCAGAGCATTCTGATGTACGGTTTTAATATTAAGGCCTTAAAACCAAGGCTATTGACACCTTTTCAGGCGGTTAAAGGCATATTCTTCTCTTTTTCAGGCTACTTTAAAAAAGGAATCCTGACGGTTATTTCAGCTTCATTCCAAGTCTGGGGGAGAATCACTATCCAGTGTTTCTTTCAGGTAATTTCAGAGCATTCTGATGTACGGTTTTAATATTAAGGCCTTAAAACAAGTCTATAGTGACACTTTTTCAGGCTGTAAAGGCATATTCTTCTCTTTTTCAGGCTACTCTAAAAAGGAATCCTGACGTTATTCCAGCTCCATTCCAAGTCTGGGGGAGACATCACCTATCCAGTGTTTCTCTCAGGTAATTTCAGAGCATTCTGATGTACGGTTTTAATATTAAGGCCTTAAAGCCAAGGCTATATTGACACTTTTTCAGGCTGTTAAAGGCATATTCTTCTCTTTTTTCAGGCTACTCTAAAAAGGATCCTGACGTTATTCCAGCTTCATTCCAAGTCTGGGGGAGACATCACCTATCCAGTGTTTCTTTCAGGTAATTTCAGAGCATTCTGATGTACGGTTTTAATATTAAGGCCTTAAAGCCAAGGCTATATTGACACTTTTCAGGCTGTTAAAGGCATATTCTTCTCTTTTTCAGGCTACTCTAAAAAGGAATCCTGACGTTATTCCAGCTTCATTCCAAGTCTGGGGGAGACATCACCTATCCAGTGTTTCTCTCAGGTAATTTCAGAGCATTCTGATGTACGGTTTTAATATTAAGGCCTTAAAACCAAGCTATATTGACACTTTTTCAGGCTGTTAAAGGCATATTCTTCTCTTTTTCAGGCTACTCTAAAAAGAATCCTGACGTTATTCCAGCTTCATTCCAAGTCTGGGGGAGACATCACCTATCCAGTGTTTTCTCTCAGGTAATTTCAGAGCATTCTGATGTACGGTTTTAATATTAAGGCCTTCAAACCAAGTCTATAGTGACACTTTTTCAGGCTGCTAAAGGCTATATACACTTTTTCATGTTGTTAAAGGCATATTCTTCTCTTTTCAGGCTACTCTAAAAAGAAATCCTGACGTTATTCCAGCTCCATTCCAAGTCTGGGGAGACATCACCTATCCAGTGTTTCTCTCAGGTATTTCAGAGCATTCTGATGTACGGTTTTATATTAAGGCCTTAAAGCCAAGGCTATATTGACACTTTTCAGGCTGTTAAAGGCTATATTGACACTTTTTCATGTTGTTAAAGGCATATTCTTCTCTTTTTCAGGCTACTCTAAAAAGGAATCCTGACGTTATTCCAGCTTCATTCCAAGTCTGGGGGAGACATCACCTATCCAGTGTTTCTCTCAGGTATTTCAGAGCATTCTGATGTACGGTTTTAATATTAAGGCCTTAAGCCAAGGCTATATTGACACTTTTTCAGGCTGTTAAAGGCATATTCTTCTCTTTTTCAGGCTACTCTAAAAAGGAATCCTGACGTTATTCCAGCTTCATTCCAAGTCTGGGGAGACATCACTATCCAGTGTTGTCCTCAGGTAATTTCAGAGCATTCTGATGTACGGTTTTAATATTAAGGCCTTAAAACCAAGGCTATATTGACACTTTCTTCAGGCTGTTAAGGCATATTCTTCTCTTTTTCAGGCTACTCTAAAAAGGAATCCTGACGTTATTTCCAGCTCATTCCAAGTCTGGGGGAGACATCCCTATCCAGTGTTTCTCTCAGGTAATTTCAGAGCATTCTGATGTACGGTTTTATATTTGGCCTTCAAACCAATCTATATGACACTTTTTCAGGCTGCTAAGGCTATATTGACACTTTTTTCATGTTGTTAAGGCATATTCTTCTCTTTTCAGGCTACTCTAAAAAGGAATCCTGACGTTATTCAGCTTCATTCCAAGTCTGGGGGAGACATCACCTATCCATGTTTTCTCTCAGGTAATTTCAGAGCATTCTGATGTACGGTTTTAATATTAAGGCCTTAAAGCCAAGGCTATATTGACACTTTTCAGGCTGTTAAAGGCATATTCTTCTCTTTTTTTTCAGGCTACTCTAAAAAGGAATCCTGACGTTATTCCAGCTCCATTCCAGTCTGGGGGAGACATCACCTATCCAGTGTTTCTCTCAGGTAATTTCAGAGCATTCTGATGTACGGTTTTAATATTAAGGCCTTAAACCAAGGCTATATTGACACTTTTCAGGCTGTTAAAGGCAATTCTTCTCTTTTTCAGGCTACTCTTAAAAAGGATCCTG
>NW_022604401.1:0-32590 GCF_008692095.1 Etheostoma spectabile
GCTGTTAAAGGCATATTCTTCTCTTTTTTCAGGCTACTCTAAAAGGATCCTGACGTTATTCCAGCCCATTCCAAGTCTGGGGAGACATCACTATCCATGTTTCTTTCAGTAATTTCAGAGCATTCTGATGTACGTTTTAATATTAAGGCCTTAAGCCAAGGCTATATTGACACTTTTTCTTAGGCTGTTAAAGGCATATTCTTCTCTTTTTCAGGCTACTCTAAAAGGAATCCTGACGTTATTCCAGCTCCATTCAAGTCTGGGGGAGACATCACCTATCCAGTTTCTCTTCAGGTAATTTCAGAGCATTCTGATGTACGGTTTTAATATTAAGGCCTTAAAACACAGCTATATTGACACTTTCTCAGGCTGTTAAAGGCAATTCTTCTCTTTTTCAGCTACTCTAAAAAGGAATCCTGACGTTATTTCAGCTTCATTCCAAGTCTGGGGGAGACATCACCTATCCAGTGTTTCTTCAGGTAATTTCAGAGCATTCTGATGTACGTTTTTAATATTAGGCCTTAAAACCAAGTCTATACTTTTCAGCTGCTAAAGGTATTTTGACTTTTCATGGTTAAAGGCATATTCTTCTCTTTTTCAGGCTACTCTAAAAGGAATCCTGACGTTATCCACTCATTCCAGTCTGGGGGAGACTCACCTATCCAGTGTTTCTTTCAGGTATTTCAGAGCATTCTGATGTACGGTTTTTAATATTAAGGCCTAAAACCAAGCTATATTGACACTTTTCAGGCTGTTAAAGGCATATTCTTCTCTTTTTCAGGCTACTCTAAAAAGGAATCCTGACGTTATTCCAGCTTCATTCCAAGTCTGGGGGAGACATCACCTATCCAGTGTTTCTTTCAGGTAATTTCAGAGCATTCTGATGTACGGTTTTAATATTAAGCCTTCAAACCAAGTCTAAGTGACACTTTTTCAGGCTGCTAAAGGCTATATACACTTTTTCATGTTGTTAAAGGCATTTCTTCTCTTTTTCAGGCTACTCTAAAGGAATCCTGACGTTATTCCAGCTCCATTCAAGTCTGGGGAGACATCACCTATCCAGTGTTTCTTTCAGTAATTCAGAGCATTCTGATGTACGGTTTTAATATTAAGGCCTTTAAACCAAGGCTATATTGACACTTTTTCAGGCTGTTAAAGGCATATTCTTCTCTTTTTCAGGCTACTCTAAAAAGGAATCCTGACGTTATTCACTTCATTCCAAGTCTGGGGGAGACATCAACTCCCAGTGTTTCTCTCAGGTAATTTCAGAGCATTCTGATGTACGGTTTTAATATTAAGGCCTTAAAAACCAAGGCTATATTGACACTTTTTCAGGCTGTTAAAGGCATATTCTTCTTCTTTTTCAGGCTACTCTAAAAAGGAATCCTGACGTTATTCCAGCTCCATTCCAAGTCTGGGGGAGACATCACCTATCCAGTGTTTCTTTCAGGTAATTTCAGAGCATTCTGATGTACGGTTTTTATATTAAGGCCTTAAAACCAAGGCTATATTGACACTTTTTCAGGCTGTTAAAGGCATATTCTTCTCTTTTTCAGGCTACTCTAAAAAGAATCCTGACATTTCCGCTTCATTCCAGTCTGGGGAGACATCACCTATCCAGTGTTTCTTTCAGGTATTTCAGAGCATTCTGATGTACGGTTTTAATATTAAGGCCTTCAAACCAAGTCTATATTACACTTTTTCAGGCTGCTAAGGCTATTTGACACTTTTTCATGTTGTTAAAGGCATATTCTTCTCTTTTTCAGGCTACTCTAAAAGGAATCCTGACGTTATTCCAGCTCCATTCCAAGTCTGGGGAGACATCACCTATCCAGTGTTTCTTTCAGGTAATTTCAGAGCATTCTGATGTACGGTTTTTAATATTAAGGCCTTAAAACAAGGCTATATTGACACTTTTTCAGGCTGTTAAAGGCATATTCTTCTCTTTTTCAGGCTACTCTAAAAGGAATCCTGACGTTATTCCAGCTCATTCCAAGTCTGGGGGAGACATCACCTTCCAGTGTTTCTTTCAGGTAATTTCAGAGCATTCTGATGTACGGTTTTTAATATTAAGGCCTTCAAAGCACCAAGGCTTCTATAGTGACACTTTTTCAGCTCTAAAGGCTATATTGACACTTTTTCATGTTGTTAAAGGCATATTCTTCTCTTTTTCAGGCTACTCTAAAAAGGAATCCTGATTATTCCCTCTCATTCCAGTCTGGGGGAGACATCACCTATCCAGTGTTTCTTTCAGGTAATTTCAGAGCATTCTGATGTACGGTTTTAATATTAGGCCTTAAAACCAAGGCTATATTGCCACTTTTTCAGGCTGTTAAAGGCATATTCTTCTCTCTTTTCAGGCTACTCTAAAAGGAATCCTGACGTTATTCAGCTCATTCCAAGTCTGGGGAGACATCACCTATCCAGTGTTTCTTTCAGGTAATTTCAGAGCATTCTGATGTACGGTTTTAATATTAAGGCCTTCAAACAAGTCTATAGTGACACTTTTTCAGGCTGCTAAAGGCTTTTGACACTTTTTTCATGTTTTAAAGGCATATTCTTCTCTTTTTCAGGCTACTCTAAAAGGAATCCTGACGTTATTCCAGCTTCATTCCAAGTCTGGGGGAGACATCACCTATCCAGTGTTTCTTTCAGGTAATTCAGAGCATTCTGATGTACGGTTTTATATTAAGGCCTTAAAACCAAGGCTATATTGACACTTTTTCATGCTGTTAAAGGCATATTCTTCTCTTTTTCAGGCTACTCTAAAAAGGAATCCTGACGTTATTCCAGCTTCATTCAAGTCTGGGGGAGACATCACCTATCCAGTGTTTCTTCAGGTAATTTCAGAGCATTCTGATGTACGGTTTTAATATTAAGGCCTTCAAACCAAGTCTATAGTGACACTTTTTCAGGCTGCTAAGGCTATATTGACACTTTTTCATGTTGTTAAAGGCATATTCTTCTCTTTTTCAGGCTACTCTAAAAAGGAATCCTGACGTTATTCCAGCTCCATTCCAAGTCTGGGGGAGACATCACCTATCCAGTGTTTCTTTCAGGTAATTTCAGAGCATTCTGATGTACGGTGTTTTAATATTAAGGCCTTAAAACAAAGGCTATATTGACACTTTTCTCAGGCTGTTAAAGGCATATTCTTCTCTTTTTCAGGCTACTCTAAAAGGAATCTGCGTGAGTCAGCATCACCTATCCATGTTTCTTTCTCAGGGATTTCAGAGCATTCTGATGTACGTTTTTAATATTAAGGCCTTCAAACCAAGTCTATAGGACCACTTTCAGGCTGCTAAAGGCTATATTGACACTTTTTCATGTTGTTAAAGGCATATTCTTCTCTTTTTCAGGCTACTCTAAAAAGGAATCCTGACGTTATTCCAGCTTCATTCCAAGTCTGGGGGAGACATCACCTATCCAGTGTTTCTTTCAGGTAATTTCAGAGCATTCTGATGTACGGTTTTTAATATTAGGCCTTAAACCAAGGCTATATTGACACTTTTTCAGGCTGTTAAAGGCATATTCTTCTCTTTTTCAGGCTACTCTAAAAAGGAATCCTGACGTTATTCAGCTTCATTTCAGCTCCATGTCCGTCGGGAGACATCACCTATCCAGTGTTTCTCTCAGGTAATTTCAGAGCATTCTGATGTACGGTTTTAATATTAAGGCCTTAAACCCGTCATATTGACACTTTTTTCAGGCTGCTAAAGGCTATTTTGACACTTTTTTCATGTTGTTAAAGGCATATTCTTCTCTTTTTTCAGGCTACTCTAAAAGGAATCCTGACGTTTTTCCAGCTTCATTCCAAGTCTGGGGGAGACATCACCTATCCAGTGTTTCTCTCAGGTAATTTCAGAGCATTCTGATGTACGGTTTTAATATTAGGCCTCATAACCAAGTCTATATTGACACTTTTTCAGGCTGTTAAAGGCTATATTGACACTTTTTCATGTTGTTAAGGCATATTCTTCTCTTTTTCAGGCTACTCTAAAAAGAATCCTGACGTTATTCCAGCTTCATTCCAAGTCTGGGGGAGACATCACCTATCCAGTGTTTCTCTCAGGTAATTTCAGAGCATTCTGATGTACGGTTTTAATATTAGGCCTTCAAACCAAGTCTATAGTGACACTTTTTCAGGCTGCTAAGGCTATATTGACACTTTTTCATGTTGTTAAAGGCATATTCTTCTCTTTTTCAGGCTACTCTAAAAAGGATCCTGACGTTATTCCAGCTTCATTCCAAGTCTGGGGGGACATCACCTATCCAGTGTTTCTCTTCAGGTAATTTCAGAGCATTCTGATGTACGGTTTTAATATTAAGGCCTTAAAACAAAGGCTATATTGACACTTTCTCAGGCTGTTAAAGGCATATTCTTCTCTTTTTCAGGCTACTCTAAAAAGAATCCTGACGTTATTCCAGCTTCATTCCAAGTCTGGGGAGACATCACCTATCCAGTGTTTCTCTCAGGTAATTTCAGAGCATTCTGATGTACGTTTTTAATATTAAGGCCTTAAACCAGGCTATATTGACACTTTTTCAGGCTGTTAAAGGCTATATTGACACTTTTTCATGTTGTTAAAGGCATATTCTTCTCTTTTTCAGGCTACTCTAAAAGGAATCCTGACGTTATTCCAGCTCATTCCAAGTCTGGGGAGACATCACCTATCCAGTGTTTCTTTCAGGTAATTTCAGAGCATTCTGATGTACGGTTTTAATATTAAGGCCTTAAAACCAAGGCTATATTGACACTTTTCAGGCTGTTAAAGGCATATTCTTCTCTTTTTCAGGCTACTCTAAAAAGGAATCCTGACGTTATCCAGCTTCATTCCAAGTCTGGGGAGACATCACCTATCCAGTGTTTCTCTCAGGTAATTTCAGAGCATTCTGATGTACGGTTTTAATATTAAGGCCTTAAGCCAAGGCTATATTGACACTTTTTCAGGCTGTTAAAGGCATTCTTCTCTTTTTCAGGCTACTCTAAAAGGAATCCTGACGTTATTCCAGCTCCATTCCAAGTCTGGGGGAGACATCACCTATCCATGTTTCTCTCAGGTAATTTCAGAGCATTCTGATGTACGGTTTTAATATTAAGGCCTTAAACAAAGGCTATATTGACACTTTTTCAGGCTGTTAAAGGCATATTCTTCTCTTTTTTCAGGCTACTCTAAAAAGGAATCCTGACGTTATTCCAGCTTCATTCCAAGTCTGGGGGAGACATCACCTATCCAGTGTTTCTCTCAGGTAATTTCAGAGCATTCTGATGTACGGTTTTAATATTAAGGCCTTCAAACCAAGGCTATATTGACACTTTTTCAGGCTGTTAAAGGCTATATTGACACTTTTTCATGTTGTTAAAGGCATATTCTTCCTTTTTTAGGCTACTCTAAAAGGAATCCTGACGTTATTCCAGCTCCATTCCAAGTCTGGGGGAGACATCACCTATCCAGTGTTTCTTTCAGGTAATTTCAGAGCATTCTGATGTACGGTTTTAATATTAAGGCCTTAAAGCCAAGGCTATATTGACACTTTTTCAGGCTGTTAAAGGCTATATTGACACTTTTTCATGTGTTAAAGGCATATTCTTCTCTTTTTCAGGCTACTCTAAAAAGGAATCCTGACGTTATTCCAGCTTCATTCCAAGTCTGGGGGAGACATCACCTATCCAGTGTTTCTTTCAGGTAATTTCAGAGCATTCTGATGTACGGTTTTAATATTAAGGCCTTAAAACCAAGGCTATATTGACACTTTTTTCAGGCTGTTAAAGGCATATTCTTCTCTTTTTCAGGCTACTCTAAAAGGAATCCTGACGTTATTCCAGCTCCATTCCAAGTCTGGGGAGACATCACCTATCCAGTGTTTCTTTCAGGTAATTTCAGAGCATTCTGATGTACGGTTTTAATATTAAGGCCTTCAACCAATCTATAGTGACACTTTTTCAGCTGTAGCTATTTTGACACTTTTTCATGTTGTTAAAGGCATATTCTTCTCTTTTTCAGGCTACTCTAAAAAGGAATCCTGACGTTATTCCAGCTCCATTCCAAGTCTGGGGAGACATCACCTATCCAGTGTTTCTTTCAGGTAATTTCAGAGCATTCTGATGTACGGTTTTAATATTAAGGCCTTAAACCAAGGCTATATGACACTTTTTCAGGCTGTTAAAGGCTATATTGACACTTTTTCATGTTGTTAAAGGCTATCTTCTCTTTTTCAGGCTACTCTAAAAAGAATCCTGACGTTATTCCAGCTTCATTCCAAGTCTGGGGGAGACATCACCTATCCAGTGTTTCTTCAGGTAATTTCAGAGCATTCTGATGTACGGTTTTAAATATTAAGGCCTTAAAACCAAGGCTATATTGACACACTTTTCAGGCTGTTAAAGGCATATTCTTCTCTTTTTCAGGCTACTCTAAAAAGAATCCTGACGTTATTCCAGCTCCATTCCAAGTCTGGGGAGACATCACCTATCCAGTGTTTCTCTCAGGTAATTTCAGAGCATTCTGATGTACGGTTTTAATATTAAGGCCTTAAACCAAGGCTATATTGACACTTTTTCAGGCTGTTAAAGCATATTCTTCTCTTTTTTCAGGCTACTCAAAAAGGAATCCTGACGTTATTCCAGCTTCATTCCAAGTCTGGGGAGACATCACCTATCCAGTGTTTCTCTCAGGTAATTTCAGAGCATTCTGATGTACGGTTTTAATATTAAGGCCTTAAACAAAGGCTATATTGACACTTTCTCAGGCTGTTAAAGGCATATTCTTCTCTTTTTCAGGCTACTCTAAAGGAATCCTGACGTTATTCCAGCTTCATTCCAAGTCTGGGGAGACATCACCTATCCAGTGTTTCTCTCAGGTAATTTCAGAGCATTCTGATGTACGGTTTTAATATTAAGGCCTTCAAACCAAGTCTATAGTGACACTTTTTCAGGCTGCTAAAGGCTATTTGACACTTTTTCATGTGTTAAAGGCATATTCTTCTCTTTTTCAGGCTACTCTAAAAAGGAATCCTGACGTTATTCCAGCTCCATTCCAAGTCTGGGGGAGACATCACCTATCCAGTGTTTCTTTCAGGTAATTTCAGAGCATTCTGATGTACGGTTTTTAATATTAAGCCTTAAACCAAGCTATATTGACACTTTTTCAGGCTGCTAAAGGCTATATTGACACTTTTTCATGTTGTTAAAGGCATATTCTTCTCTTTTTCAGGCTACTCTAAAAAGGAATCCTGACGTTATTCCAGCTTCATTCCAAGTCTGGGGGAGACATCACCTATCCAGTGTTTCTTTCAGGTAATTTCAGAGCATTCTGATGTACGGTTTTAATATTAAGCCTTAAAACCAAGGCTATATTGACACTTTTCAGGCTGTTAAAGGCATATTCTTCTCTTTTTCAGGCTACTCTAAAAAGGAATCCTGACGTTATTCCAGCTTCATTCCAAGTCTGGGGAGACATCACCTATCCAGTGTTTCTCTCAGGTAATTTCAGAGCATTCTGATGTACGGTTTTAATATTAAGGCCTTCAAACCAAGTCTATATTGACACTTTTTCAGGCTGCTAAAGGCTATTTTGACACTTTTTCATGTTTAAAGGCTATTCTTCTCTTTTTAGGCTACTCTAAAAAGGAATCCTGACGTTATTCCAGCTCCATTCCAAGTCTGGGGAGACATCACCTATCCAGTGTTTCTCTCAGGTAATTTCAGAGCATTCTGATGTACGGTTTTAATATTAAGGCCTTAAACCAGGCTATATTGACACTTTTTCAGGCTGTTAAAGGCTATTTGACACTTTTTCATGTTGTTAAAGCATATTCTTCTCTTTTTCAGGCTACTAAAAGGAATCCTGACGTTATTCCAGCTTCATTCCAAGTCTGGGAGACATCACCTATCCAGTGTTTCTTTCAGGTAATTTCAGAGCATTCTGATGTACGGTTTTAATATTAAGCCTTAAAACCAAGGCTATATTGACACTTTTTCAGGCTGTTAAAGGCATATTCTTCTCTTTTTCAGGCTACTCTAAAAAGGAATCCTGACGTTATTCCAGCTCCATTCCAAGTCTGGGGGAGACATCACCTATCCAGTGTTTCTCTCAGGTAATTTCAGAGCATTCTGATGTACGGTTTTAATATTAGGCCTTAAACCAAGGCTATATTGACACTTTTCAGGCTGTTAAAGGCATATTCTTCTCTTTTTCATGTTATTTTTGGCATATTTTTTTTTTTTTTCAGGCTACTCTAAAAAGGAATCCTGACGTTATTCCAGCTTCATTCAAGTCTGGGGGAGACATCACCTATCCAGTGTTCTCTCAGGTAATTTCAGAGCATTCTGATGTACGGTTTTAATATTAAGGCCTTAAAACCAAGGCTATATTGACACTTTTTCAGGCTGTTAAAGGCATATTCTTCTCTTTTTCAGGCTACTCTAAAAAGGATCCTGACGTTATTCCAGCTCCATTCCAAGTCTGGGGGAGACATCACCTATCCAGTGTTTCTCTCAGGTATTTCAGAGCATTCTGATGTACGGTTTTAATATTAAGGCCTTAAACCAAGGCTATATTGACACTTTTTCAGGCTGTTAAAGGCTATATTGACACTTTTTCATGTTGTTAAAGGCATATTCTTCTTTTTCAGGCTACTCTAAAAGGAATCCTGACGTTATTCCAGCTTCATTCCAAGTCTGGGGAGACATCACCTATCCAGTGTTTCTTTCAGGTAATTTCAGAGCATTCTGATGTACGGTTTTAATATTAAGGCCTTAAAACCAAGGCTATATTGACACTTTTTCAGGCTGTTAAAGGCATATTCTTCTCTCTTTTCAGGCTACTCTAAAAGGAATCCTGACGTTATTCCAGCTCCATTCCAAGTCTGGGGAGACATCACCTATCCAGTGTTTCTTTCAGGTAATTTCAGAGCATTCTGATGTACGGTTTTAATATTAAGGCCTTCAAACCAAGGCTATATTGACACTTTTTCAGGCTGCTAAAGCTATTTTGAACACTTTTTCATGTTGTTAAGGCATATTCTTCTCTTTTTTAGGCTACTCTAAAAAGGAATCCTGACGTTATTCCAGCTCCATTCCAAGTCTGGGGGAGACACCTATCCAGTGTTTCTTTCAGTAATTTCAGAGCATTCTGATGTACGGTTTTAATATTAAGCCCTTAAGCCAAGCTATATTGACACTTTTTTCAGGCTGTTAAGGCTATTGACACTTTTTCATGTTGTTAAAGGCATATTCTTCTCTTTTTCAGGCTACTCTAAAAAGAATCCTGACGTTATTCCAGCTTCATTCCAAGTCTGGGGGAGACATCACCTATCCAGTGTTTCTTTCAGGTAATTTCAGAGCATTCTGATGTACGGTTTTAATATTAAGGCCTTAAAACCAAGGCTATATTGACACTTTTTCAGGCTGTTAAAGGCATATTCTTCTCTTTTTCAGGCTACTCTAAAAAGAATCCTGACGTTATTCCAGCTTCATTCCAAGTCTGGGGGAGACATCACCTATCCTGTTTTCTCTCAGGTAATTTCAGAGCATTCTGATGTACGGTTTTAATATTAAGGCCTTAAAGCCAAGGCTATATTGACACTTTTTCAGGCTGTTAAGGCATATTCTTCTCTTTTTCAGGCTACTCTAAAAAGGAATCCTGACGTTATTCCAGCTTCATTCCAAGTCTGGGGAGACATCACCTATCCAGTGTTTCTCTCAGGTAATTTCAGAGCATTCTGATGTACGTTTTTAATATTAAGGCCTTAAAACCAAGGCTATATTGACACTTTTTCAGGCTGTTAAAGGCATATTCTTCTCTTTTTCAGGCTACTCTAAAAAGGAATCCTGACGTTATTTCAGCTTCATTCCAAGTCTGGGGGAGACATCACCTATCCAGTGTTTCTCTCAGGTAATTTCAAGCAGAGCATTCTGATGTACGGTTTTAATATTAGGCCTTCAAACCAAGTCTATGTGACACTTTTTTCAGGCTGCTAAAGGCTATTTGACACTTTTTCATGTTGTTAAGGCATATTCTTCTCTTTTTCAGGCTACTCTAAAAAGGAATCCTGACGTTATTCCAGCTCCATTCCAAGTCTGGGGGAGACATCACCTATCCAGTGTTTCTTTCAGGTAATTTCAGAGCATTCTGATGTACGGTTTTAATATTAAGGCCTAAACCAAGGCTATATGACACTTTTTCAGCTGCTAAGGCTATATTGACACTTTTTCATGTTGTTAAAGGCATATTCTTCTCTTTTTCAGGCTACTCTAAAAGGAATCCTGACGTTATTCCAGCTTCATTCCAAGTCTGGGGAGACATCACCTATCCAGTGTTTCTTTCAGGTAATTTCAGAGCATTCTGATGTACGGTTTTAATATTAAGGCCTTAAACCAAGGCTATATTGACACCTTTTCAGGCTGTTAAAGGCATATTCTTCTCTTTTTTCAGGCTACTCTAAAAGGAATCCTGACGTTATTCAGCTTCATTCCAAGTCTGGGGGAGACATCACCTATCCAGTGTTTCTCTCAGGTAATTTCAGAGCATTCTGATGTACGGTTTTTAATATTAAGGCCTTCAAACCAAGTCTATATTGACACTTTTTCAGGCTGCTAAAGGCTATTTTGACACTTTTTCATGTTGTTAAAGGCATATTCTTCTCTTTTTCAGGCTACTCTAAAAGGAATCCTGACGTTATTCCAGCTCCATTCAAGTCTGGGGAGACATCACCTATCCAGTGTTTCTTTCAGGTAATTTCAGAGCATTCTGATGTACGGTTTTTATATTAAGGCCTTAAAGCCAAGGCTTATTGACCTTTTTCAGCTGTTAAGGCTATATTGACACTTTTTCATGTTGTTAAAGGCATATTCTTCTCTTTTTCAGGCTACTCTAAAAGGAATCCTGACGTTATTCCAGCTTCATTCCAAGTCTGGGGAGACATCACCTATCCAGTGTTTCTTTCAGGTAATTTCAGAGCATTCTGATGTACGGTTTTAATATTAAGGCTTAAAACCAGGCTATATTGACACTTTTCAGGCTGTAAAGGCATATTCTTCTCTTTTTTCAGGCTACTCTAAAAAGGAATCCTGACGTATTCCAGCTCCATTCCAAGTCTGGGGGAGACATCACCTATCCAGTGTTTCTCTCAGGTAATTTCAGAGCATTCTGATGTACGGTTTTAATATTAAGGCCTTAAACCAAGGCTATATTGACACTTTTTCAGGCTGTTAAAGGCATATTCTTCTCTTTTTCAGGCTACTCTAAAAAGGAATCCTGACGTTATTCCAGCTTCATTCCAAGTCTGGGGAGACATCACCTATCCAGTGTTTCTCTCAGGTAATTTCAGAGCATTCTGATGTACGGTTTTAATATTAAGGCCTTAAACCAATCTATAGTGACACTTTTTCAGGCTGCTAAAGGCTATTTTGAACTTTTTCATGTTTTAAAGGCATATTCTTCTCTTTTTCAGGCTACTCTAAAAAGGAATCCTGACGTTATTCCAGCTCCATTCCAAGTCTGGGGGAGACATCACCTATCCAGTGTTTCTTTCAGGTATTTCAGAGCATTCTGATGTACGGTTTTAATATTAAGGCCTTAAAGCCAAGGCTATATTGACACTTTTTCAGGCTGCTAAAGGCTATATGACACTTTTTCATGTTGTTAAAGGCATATTCTTCTCTTTTTCAGGCTACTCTCTAAAAGGAATCCTGACGTTATTCCAGCTCCATTCCAAGTCTGGGGAGACATCACCTATCCAGTGTTTCTCTCAGGTAATTTCAGAGCATTCTGATGTACGGTTTTAATATTAAGGCCTTAAACCAAGTCATAGTGACACTTTTTTCAGCTGCTAAAGCTATTGACACTTTTTCATGTTGTTAAAGGCATATTCTTCTCTTTTTCAGGCTACTCTAAAAGGAATCCTGACGTTATTCCAGCTCCATTCCAAGTCTGGGGGACATCACCTATCCAGTGTTTCTCTCAGGTAATTTCAGAGCATTCTGATGTACGGTTTTAATATTAAGGCCTTAAACAAGGCTATATGACACTTTTTCAGGCTGTTAAAGGCTATATGACACTTTTTCATGTTGTTAAAGGCATATTCTTCTCTTTTTCAGGCTACTCTAAAAGGAATCCTGACGTTATTCCAGCTTCATTCCAAGTCTGGGGGAGACATCACCTATCCAGTGTTTCTTTCAGGTAATTTCAGAGCATTCTGATGTACGGTTTTAATATTAAGGCCTTAAACCAAGGCTATATTGACACTTTTCAGGCTGTTAAAGGCATATTCTTCTCTTTTTCAGGCTACTCTAAAAAGGAATCCTGACGTTATTCCAGCTCCATTCCAAGTCTGGGGAGACATCACCTATCCAGTGTTTCTCTCAGGTAATTTCAGAGCATTCTGATGTACGGTTTTAATATTAAGGCCTTAAACCAAGGCTATATTGACACTTTTTCAGGCTGTTAAAGGCATATTCTTCTCTTTTTCAGGCTACTCTAAAAGGAATCCTGACTGTTATTTCAGCTTCATTCCAAGTCTGGGGAGACATCACCTATCCAGTGTTTCTCTCAGGTAATTTCAGAGCATTCTGATGTACGTTTTAATATTAAGGCCTTAAACCAAGTCTATATTGACACTTTTTCAGGCTGCTAAAGGCTATTTTGACACTTTTTCATGTTGTTAAAGGCATATTCTTCTTTTTTCAGGCTACTCTAAAAGGAATCCTGACGTTATTCCAGCTTCATTCCAAGTCTGGGGGAGACATCACCTATCCAGTGTTTCTTTCAGGTAATTTCAGAGCATTCTGATGTACGGTTTTAATATTAAGCCTTAACCAAGGCTATATTGACTTTTTCAGGCTGTTAAGGCTATATTGACACTTTTTCATGTTGTTAAGGCATATTCTTCTCTTTTTTCAGGCTACTCTAAAAGGAATCCTGACGTTATTCCAGCTTCATTCCAAGTCTGGGGAGACATCACCTATCCAGTGTTTCTTTCAGGTAATTTCAGAGCATTCTGATGTACGGTTTTAATATTAAGGCCTTAAAACCAAGGCTATATTGACACTTTTTCAGGCTGTTAAAGGCATATTCTTCTCTTTTTCAGGCTACTCTAAAAAGGAATCCTGACGTTATTCCAGCTCCATTCCAAGTCTGGGGGAGACATCACCTATCCAGTGTTTCTTTCAGGTAATTTCAGAGCATTCTGATGTACGGTTTTAATATTAAGGCCTTAAACCAAGGCTATATTGACACTTTTTCAGGCTGTTAAGGCATATTCTTCTCTTTTTTCAGGCTACTCTAAAAGGAATCCTGACGTTATTCCAGCTTCATTCCAAGTCTGGGGAGACATCACCTATCCAGTGTTTCTTTCAGGTAATTTCAGAGCATTCTGATGTACGGTTTTAAATATTAAGGCCTTAAACCAAGTCTAATAGTGACCACTTTTGGCTGCTAAAGCTATTTGAACCTTTTTCATGTTGTTAAAGGCATATTCTTCTCTTTTTCAGGCTACTCTAAAAAGGAATCCTGACGTTATTCCAGCTCCATTCCAAGTCTGGGGAACATCACCTATCCAGTGTTTCTCTCAGGTAATTTCAGAGCATTCTGATGTACGGTTTTTAATATTAAGGCCTTAAACCAAGGCTATTGACACTTTTTCAGGCTGTTAAAGGCTATTTGACACTTTTTCATGTTGTTACAGGCATATTCTTCTCTTTTTCAGGCTACTCTAAAAAGGAATCCTGACGTTATTCCAGCTTCATTCCAAGTCTGGGGAGACATCACCTATCCAGTGTTTCTCTCAGGTAATTTCAGAGCATTCTGATGTACGTTTTAATATTAAGGCCTTCAACCAATCTATAGTGACACTTTTTCAGGCTGCTAAAGCTATATTGACACTTTTTCATGTTGTTAAAGGCATATTCTTCTCTTTTTCAGGCTACTCTAAAAAGGAATCCTGACGTTATTCCAGCTCCATTCCAAGTCTGGGGAGACATCACCTATCCAGTGTTTCTTTCAGGTAATTTCAGAGCATTCTGATGTACGGTTTTAATATTAAGGCCTTAAAGCAAGCTATATTGACACTTTTTCAGGCTGTTAAAGGCTATATTGACACTTTTTCATGTTGTTAAAGGCATATTCTTCTCTTTTCAGGCTACTCTAAAAAGGAATCCTGACGTTATTCCAGCTCCATTCCAAGTCTGGGGGAGACATCACCTATCCAGTGTTTCTTTCAGGTAATTTCAGAGCATTCTGATGTACGGTTTTAATATTAAGGCCTTAAAACCAAGGCTATATTGACACTTTTCAGGCTGTTAAAGGCATATTCTTCTCTTTTTCAGGCTACTCTAAAAAGGAATCCTGACGTTATTCCAGCTTCATTCCAAGTCTGGGGGAGACATCACCTATCCAGTGTTTCTTTCAGGTAATTTCAGAGCATTCTGATGTACGTTTTAATATTAAGGCCTTAACCAAGCTATAGTGACACTTTTCAGGCTGCTAAAGGCTATTTGACACTTTTTCATGTTGTTAAAGGCATATTCTTCTCTTTTTCAGGCTACTCTAAAAAGGAATCCTGACGTTATTCCAGCTTCATTCCAAGTCTGGGGGAGACATCACCTATCCAGTGTTTCTTTCAGGTAATTTCAGAGCATTCTGATGTACGGTTTTAATATTAAGGCCTTAAAGCCAAGGCTATATTGACACTTTTTCAGGCTGTTAAAGGCATATTCTTCTCTTTTTCAGGCTACTCTAAAAAGGAATCCTGACGTTATTCCAGCTTCATTCCAAGTCTGGGGGTGACATCACCTATCCAGTGTTTCTCTCAGGTAATTTCAGAGCATTCTGATGTACGGTTTTAATATTAAGGCCTTAAACCAAAGGCTATATTGACACTTTTTCAGGCTGTTAAAGGCATATTCTTCTCTTTTTCAGGCTACTCTAAAAAGGAATCCTGACGTTATTTCAGCTTCATTCCAAGTCTGGGGGAGACATCACCTGTCCAGTGTTTCTCTCAGGTAATTTCAGAGCATTCTGATGTACGGTTTTAATATTAAGGCCTTCAAACCAAGTCTATAGTGACACTTTTTCATGCTGCTAAAGGCTATGTTGACACTTTTTCATGTTGTTAAAGGCATATTCTTCTCCCCCATGCTAATTTCAGAGCATTCTGATGTACGGTTTTAATATTAAGGCCTTAAAGCCAAGGCTATATTGACACTTTTTCAGGCTGTTAAAGGCATATTCTTCTCTTTTTCAGGCTACTCTAAAAAGGAATCCTGACGTTATTCCAGCTTCATTCCAAGTCTGGGGGAGACATCACCTATCCAGTGTGTCTCTCAGGTAATTTCAGAGCATTCTGATGTACGGTTTTAATATTAAGGCCTTAAAACAAAGGCTATATTGACAATTTATCAGGCTGTTAAAGGCATATTCTTCTCTTTTTCAGGCTACTCTAAAAAGGAATCCTGACGTTATTCCAGCTTCATTCCAAGTCTGGGGAGACATCACCTATCCAGTGTTTCTCTCAGGTAATTTCAGAGCATTCTGATGTACGGTTTTAATATTAAGGCCTTAAACCAAGTCTATATGACACTTTTTCAGGCTGCTAAAGGCTATTTTGACACTTTTTCATGTTGTTAAGGCATATTCTTCTCTTTTTAGGCTACTCTAAAAAGGAATCCTGACGTTATTCCAGCTCATTCCAAGTCTGGGGGAGACATCACCTATCCAGTGTTTCTTTCAGGTAATTTCAGAGCATTCTGATGTACGGTTTAATATTAAGGCCTTAAACCAAGGCTATATTGACACTTTTTCAGGCTGTTAAAGGCATATTCTTCTCTTTTTCAGGCTACTCTAAAAGGAATCCTGACGTTATTCCAGCTTCATTCCAAGTCTGGGGGAGACATCACCTATCCAGTGTTTCTCTCAGGTAATTTCAGAGCATTCTGATGTACGTTTTAATATTAAGGCCTTAAACCAAGTCTATAGTGACACTTTTTCAGGCTGCTAAAGCTATTTTGACACTTTTTCATGTTGTTAAAGGCATATTCTTCTCTTTTTCAGGCTACTCTAAAAAGGAATCCTGACGTTATTCCAGCTCCATTCCAAGTCTGGGGAGACATCACCTATCCAGTGTTTCTTTCAGGTAATTTCAGAGCATTCTGATGTACGGTTTTAATATTAAGGCCTTAAAGCAAGGCTATATTGACACTTTTTCAGGCTGTTAAGGCTATATTGACACTTTTTCATGTTGTTAAAGGCATATTCTTCTCTTTTTCAGGCTACTCTAAAAGGAATCCTGACGTTATTCCAGCTTCATTCCAAGTCTGGGGGAGACATCACCTATCCAGTGTTTCTTTCAGGTAATTTCAGAGCATTCTGATGTACGGTTTTAATATTAAGGCCTTAAAACCAAGGCTATATTGACACTTTTTCAGGCTGTTAAAGGCATATTCTTCTCTTTTTCAGGCTACTCTAAAAAGGAATCCTGACGTTATTCCAGCTCCATTCCAAGTCTGGGGAGACATCACCTATCCAGTGTTTCTCTCAGGTAATTTCAGAGCATTCTGATGTACGGTTTTAATATTAAGGCCTTAAACCAAGGCTATATTGACACTTTTTCAGGCTGTTAAAGGCATATTCTTCTCTTTTTCAGGCTACTCTAAAAAGGAATCCTGACGTTATTCCAGCTTCATTCCAAGTCTGGGGAGACATCACCTATCCAGTGTTTCTTTCAGGTAATTTCAGAGCATTCTGATGTACGGTTTTAATATTAAGGCCTTAAACCAAGGCTATATTGACACTTTTTCAGGCTGTTAAAGGCATATTCTTCTCTTTTTCAGGCTACTCTAAAAAGGAATCCTGACGTTATTCCAGCTTCATTCCAAGTCTGGGAGAGACATCACCTATCCAGTGTTTCTCTCAGGTAATTTCAGAGCATTCTGATGTACGGTTTTAATATTAAGGCCTTCAAACCAAGTCTATAGTGACACTTTTTCAGGCTGCTAAAGGCTATTTTGACACTTTTTCATGTTGTTAAAGGCATATTCTTCTCTTTTTCAGGCTACTCTAAAAAGGAATCCTGACGTTATTCCAGCTCCATTCCAAGTCTGGGGAGACATCACCTATCCAGTGTTTCTTTCAGGTAATTTCAGAGCATTCTGATGTACGGTTTTAATATTAAGGCCTTAAACCAAGGCTATATTGACACTTTTTCAGGCTGTAAAGGCTATATTGACACTTTTTCATGTTGTTAAGGCATATTCTTCTCTTTTTCAGGCTACTCTAAAAAGGAATCCTGACGTTATTCCAGCTTCATTCCAAGTCTGGGGAGACATCACCTATCCAGTGTTTCTTTCAGGTAATTTCAGAGCATTCTGATGTACGGTTTTAATATTAAGGCCTTAAAACCAAGGCTATATTGACACTTTTTCAGGCTGTTAAAGGCATATTCTTCTCTTTTTCAGGCTACTCTAAAAAGGAATCCTGACGTTATTCCAGCTCCATTCCAAGTCTGGGGGAGACATCACCTATCCAGTGTTTTCTCTCAGGTAATTTCAGAGCATTCTGATGTACGGTTTTAATATTAAGGCCTTAAACCAAGGCTATATTGACACTTTTTCAGGCTGTTAAAGGCATATTCTTCTCTTTTTCAGGCTACTCTAAAAAGGAATCCTGACGTTATTCCAGCTTCATTCCAAGTCTGGGGGAGACATCACCTATCCAGTGTTTCTCTCAGGTAATTTCAGAGCATTCTGATGTACGGTTTTAATATTAAGGCCTTAAAACAAGGCTATATTGACACTTTTTCAGGCTGTTAAAGGCATATTCTTCTCTTTTTCAGGCTACTCTAAAAAGGAATCCTGACGTTATTCCAGCTTCATTCCAAGTCTGGGGAGACATCACCTATCCAGTGTTTCTCTCAGGTAATTTCAGAGCATTCTGATGTACGGTTTTAATATTAAGGCCTTCAAACCAAGCTATAGTGACACTTTTTCAGGCTGCTAAAGCTATTTTGACACTTTTTCATGTTGTTAAGGCATATTCTTCTCTTTTTTAGGCTACTCTAAAAAGGAATCCTGACGTTATTCCAGCTCCATTCCAAGTCTGGGGGACATCACCTATCCAGTGTTTCTTTCAGGTAATTTCAGAGCATTCTGATGTACGGTTTTAATATTAAGGCCTTAAACCAAGCTATATTGACACTTTTTCAGGCTGTTAAAGGCTATATTGACACTTTTTCATGTTGTTAAAGGCATATTCTTCTCTTTTTCAGGCTACTCTAAAAGGAATCCTGACGTTATTCCAGCTTCATTCCAAGTCTGGGGAGACATCACCTATCCAGTGTTTCTTTCAGGTAATTTCAGAGCATTCTGATGTACGGTTTTAATATTAAGGCCTTAAAGCCAAGGCTATATTGACACTTTTTCAGGCTGTTAAAGGCATATTCTTCTCTTTTTTCAGGCTACTCTAAAAAGGAATCCTGACGTTATTCCAGCTTCATTCCAAGTCTGGGGGAGACATCACCTGTCCAGTGTTTCTCTCAGGTAATTTCAGAGCATTCTGATGTACGGTTTTAATATTAAGGCCTTCAAACCAAGTCTATAGTGACACTTTTTCAGAATGCTAAAGGCTATTTTGACACTTTTTCATGTTGTTAAAGGCATATTCTTCTCTTTTTCAGGCTACTCTAAAAAGGAATGCTGACGTTATTCCAGCTCCATTCCAAGTCTGGGGAGACATCACCTATCCAGTGTTTCTTTCAGGTAATTTCAGAGCATTCTTATGTACGGTTGTAATATTAAGGCCTTAAAGCCAAGGCTATATTGACACTTTTTCAGGCTGTTAAAGGCTATATTGACACTTTTTCATGTTGTTAAAGGCATATTCTTCTCTTTTTCAGGCTACTCTAAAAGGAATCCTGACGTTATTCCAGCTTCATTCCAAGTCTGGGGAGACATCACCTATCCAGTGTTTCTTTCAGGTAATTTCAGAGCATTCTGATGTACGGTTTTAATATTAAGGCCTTAAACCAAGGCTATATTGACACTTTTTCAGGCTGTTAAAGGCATATTCTTCTCTTTTTCAGGCTACTCTAAAAAGGAATCCTGACGTTATTCCAGCTCATTCCAAGTCTGGGGGAGACATCACCTATCCAGTGTTTCTCTCAGGTAATTTCAGAGCATTCTGATGTACGGTTTTAATATTAAGGCCTTAAAGCCAGGCTATATTGACACTTTTTCAGGCTGTTAAAGGCATATTCTTCTCTTTTTCAGGCTACTCTAAAAAGGAATCCTGACGTTATTCCAGCTTCATTCCAAGTCTGGGGGAGACATCACCTATCCAGTGTTTCTCTCAGGTAATTTCAGAGCATTCTGATGTACGGTTTTAATATTAAGGCCTTAAACCAAGGCTATATTGACACTTTTTCAGGCTGTTAAAGGCATATTCTTCTCTTTTTCAGGCTACTCTAAAAGGAATCCTGACGTTATTCAGCTTCATTCCAAGTCTGGGGGAGACATCACCTATCCAGTGTTTCTCTCAGGTAATTTCAGAGCATTCTGATGTACGGTTTTAATATTAAGGCCTTCAAACCAAGTCTATAGTGACACTTTTTCAGGCTGCTAAAGGCTATTTGACACTTTTTCATGTTGTTAAAGGCATATTCTTCTCTTTTTAGGCTACTCTAAAAAGGAATCCTGACGTTATTCCAGCTTCCATTCCAAGTCTGGGGAGACATCACCTATCCAGTGTTTCTTTCAGGTAATTTCAGAGCATTCTGATGTACGGTTTTAATATTAAGGCCTTAAACCAAGGCTATATTGACACTTTTTCAGGCTGTTAAAGGCTATTTGACACTTTTTCATGTTGTTAAAGGCTATTCTTCTCTTTTTCAGGCTACTCTAAAAAGGAATCCTGACGTTATTCCAGCTTCATTCCAAGTCTGGGGGAGACATCACCTATCCAGTGTTTCTCTCAGGTAATTTCAGAGCATTCTGATGTACGGTTTTAATATTAAGGCCTTCAAACCAAGTCTATAGTGACACTTTTTCAGGCTGCTAAGGCTATTGACACTTTTTCATGTTGTTAAAGGCATATTCTTCTCTTTTTCAGGCTACTCTAAAAAGGAATCCTGACGTTATTCCAGCTCCATTCCAAGTCTGGGGGAGACATCACCTATCCAGTGTTTCTTTCAGGTAATTTCAGAGCATTCTGATGTACGGTTTTAATATTAAGGCCTTAAAGCCAAGGCTATATTGACACTTTTTCAGGCTGTTAAAGGCTATATTGACACTTTTTCATGTTGTTAAAGGCATATTCTTCTCTTTTTCAGGCTACTCTAAAAAGGAATCCTGACGTTATTCCAGCTTCATTCCAAGTCTGGGGGAGACAACACCTATCCAGTGTTTCTTTCAGGTAATTTCAGAGCATTCTTATGTACGGTTTTAATATTAAGGCCTTAAAACCAAGGCTATATTGACACCTTTTCAGGCTGTTAAAGGCATATTCTTCTCTTTTTCAGGCTACTCTAAAAAGGAATCCTGATGTTATTCCAGCTCCATTCCAAGTCTGGGGGAGACATCACCTATCCAGTGTTTCTCTCAGGTAATTTCAGAGCATTCTGATGTACGGTTTTAATATTAAGGCCTTAAAGCCAAGGCTATATTGACACTTTTTCAGGCTGTTAAAGGCATATTCTTCTCTTTTTCAGGCTACTCTAAAAAGGAATCCTGACGTTATTCCAGCTTCATTCCAAGTCTGGGGGTGACATCACCTATCCAGTGTGTCCTCTCAGGTAATTTCAGAGCATTCTGATGTACGGTTTTAATATTAAGGCCTTAAACAAAGCTATATTGACACTTTTTCAGGCTGTTAAAGGCATATTCTTCTCTTTTTCAGGCTACTCTAAAAGGAATCCTGACGTTTTTCAGCTTCATTCCAAGTCTGGGGGAGACATCACCTATCCAGTGTTTCTCTCAGGTAATTTCAGAGCATTCTGATGTACGGTTTTAATATTAAGGCCTTCAAACCAAGTCTATAGTGACACTTTTTCAGGCTGCTAAAGGCTATTTGACACTTTTCATGTTGTTAAAGGCATATTCTTCTCTTTTTCAGGCTACTCTAAAAGGAATCCTGACGTTATTCCAGCTCCATTCCAAGTCTGGGGAGACATCACCTATCCAGTGTTTCTTTCAGGTAATTTCAGAGCATTCTGATGTACGGTTTTAATATTAAGGCCTTAAAGCCAAGGCTATATTGACACTTTTTCAGGCTGTTAAAGCTATATTGACACTTTTTCATGTTGTTAAAGGCATATTCTTCTCTTTTTCAGGCTACTCTAAAAAGGAATCCTGACGTTATTCCAGCTTCATTCCAAGTCTGGGGAGACATCACCTATCCAGTGTTTCTTTCAGGTAATTTCAGAGCATTCTGATGTACGGTTTTAATATTAAGGCCTTAAACCAAGGCTATATTGACACTTTTTCAGGCTGTTAAAGGCATATTCTTCTCTTTTTCAGGCTACTCTAAAAGGAATCCTGACGTTATTCCAGCTCCATTCCAAGTCTGGGGGAGACATCACCTATCCAGTGTTTCTCTCAGGTAATTTCAGAGCATTCTGATGTACGGTTTTAATATTAAGGCCTTAAACCAAGGCTATATTGACACTTTTCAGGCTGTTAAAGGCATATTCTTCTCTTTTTCAGGCTACTCTAAAAAGGAATCCTGACGTTATTCCAGCTTCATTCCAAGTCTGGGGAGACATCACCTATCCAGTGTTTCTCTCAGGTAATTTCAGAGCATTCTGATGTACGGTTTTAATATTAAGGCCTTCAAACCAAGTCTATAGTGACACTTTTTCAGGCTGCTAAAGCTATTTGACACTTTTTCATGTTGTTAAAGGCATATTCTTCTCTTTTTCAGGCTACTCTAAAAAGGAATCCTGACGTTATTCCAGCTCCATTCCAAGTCTGGGGGAGACATCACCTATCCAGTGTTTCTTTCAGGTAATTTCAGAGCATTCTGATGTACGGTTTTAATATTAAGGCCTTAAAGCCAAGGCTTATTGACACTTTCAGGCTGTTAAAGGCTATATGACACTTTTTCATGTTGTTAAAGGTATATTCTTCTCTTTTTCAGGCTACTCTAAAAAGGAATCCTGACGTTATTCCAGCTCCATTTCAAGTCTGGGGGAGACATCACCTATCCAGTGTTTCTTTCAGGTAATTTCAGAGCATTCTTATGTACGGTTTTAATATTAAGGCCTTAAAACCAAGGCTATATTGACACTTTTTCAGGCTGTTAAAGGCATATTATTCTCTTTTTCAGGCTACTCTAAAAAGGAATCCTGATGTTATTCCATCTCCATTCCAAGTCTGGGGGAGACATCACCTATCCAGTGTTTCTTTCAGGTAACTTCAGAGCATTCTGATGTACGGTTTTAATATTAAGGCCTTAAAGCCAAGGCTATATTGACACTTTTCTTAGGCTGTTAAAGGCATATTCTTCTCTTTTTCAGGCTACTCTAAAAAGGAATCCTGACGTTATTCTAGCTTCATTCCACGTCTGGGGGAGACATCACCTATCCAGTGTTTCTTTCAGGTAATTTCAGAGCATTCTGATGTACGGTTTTAATATTAAGGCCTTCAAATTCTATAGTGACACTTTTTCAGGCTGCTAAAGCTATTTGACACTTTTTCATGTTGTTAAGGCATATTCTTCTCTTTTTCAGGCTACTCTAAAAGGAATCCTGACGTTATTCCAGCTCCATTCCAAGTCTGGGGGAGACATCACCTATCCAGTGTTTCTTTCAGGTAATTTCAGAGCATTCTGATGTACGGTTTTAATATTAAGGCCTTAAAGCCAAGGCTATATTGACACTTTTCAGGCTGTTAAAGGCTATATTGACACTTTTTCATGTTGTTAAAGGCATATTCTTCTCTTTTTCAGGCTACTCTAAAAAGGAATCCTGACGTTATTCCAGCTTCATTCCAAGTCTGGGAGACATCACCTATCCAGTGTTTCTCTCAGGTAATTTCAGAGCATTCTGATGTACGGTTTTAATATTAAGGCCTTCAAACCAAGTCTATAGTGACACTTTTTCAGGCTGCTAAAGGCTATATGACACTTTTTCATGTTGTTAAAGGTATATTCTTCTCTTTTTCAGGCTACTCTAAAAAGGAATCCTGACGTTATTCCAGCTCCATTCCAAGTCTGGGGGAGACATCACCTATCCAGTGTTTCTTTCAGGTAATTTCAGAGCATTCTGATGTACGGTTTTAATATTAAGGCCTTAAAGCCAAGGCTATATTGACACTTTTTCAGGCTGTTAAAGGCTATATTGACACTTTTTCATGTTGTTAAAGGCATATTCTTCTCTTTTTCAGGCTACTCTAAAAAGGAATCCTGACGTTATTCCAGCTTCATTCCAAGTCTGGGGGAGACAACACCTATCCAGTGTTTCTTTCAGGTAATTTCAGAGCATTCTTATGTACGGTTTTAATATTAAGGCCTTAAAACCAAGGCTATATTGACACTTTTTCAGGCTGTTAAAGGCATATTCTTCTCTTTTTCAGGCTACTCTAAAAAGGAATCCTGATGTTATTCCAGCTCCATTCCAAGTCTGGGGGAGACATCACCTATCCAGTGTTTCTCAGGTAATTTCAGAGCATTCTGATGTACGGTTTTAATATTAAGGCCTTCAAACCAAGTCATAGTGACACTTTTCAGGCTGCTAAAGGCTATTTGACACTTTTTCATGTTGTTAAAGGCATATTCTTCTCTTTTTCAGGCTACTCTAAAAAGGAATCCTGACGTTATTCCAGCTTCATTCCAAGTCTGGGGAGACATCACCTATCCAGTGTTTCTTTCAGGTAATTTCAGAGCATTCTGATGTACGGTTTTAATATTAAGGCCTTAAAGCCAAGGCTATATTGACACTTTTTCAGGCTGTTAAAGGCATATTCTTCTCTTTTTCAGGCTACTCTAAAAGGAATCCTGACGTTATTCCAGCTTCATTCCAAGTCTGGGGGAGACATCACCTATCCAGTGTTTCTCTCAGGTAATTTCAGAGCATTCTGATGTACGGTTTTAATATTAAGGCCTTAAAACAAGGCTATATTGACACTTTTTCAGGCTGTTAAGGCATATTCTTCTCTTTTTCAGGCTACTCTAAAAAGGAATCCTGACGTTATTTCAGCTTCATTCCAAGTCTGGGGGAGACATCACCTATCCAGTGTTTCTCTCAGGTAATTTCAGAGCATTCTGATGTACGGTTTTAATATTAAGGCCTTCAACCAAGTCTATAGTGACACTTTTCAGGCTGCTAAAGCTATTTTGACACTTTTTCATGTTTTAAAGCATATTCTTCTCTTTTTTAGGCTACTCTAAAAGGAATCCTGACGTTATTCCAGCTCCATTCCAAGTCTGGGGAGACATCACCTATCCAGTGTTTCTTTCAGGTAATTTCAGAGCATTCTGATGTACGGTTTTAATATTAAGGCCTTAAAGCCAAGGCTATTATTACACTTTTTCAGGCTGTTAAAGGCATATTCTTCTTTTTCAGGCTACTCTAAAAAGGAATCCTGACGTTATTCCAGCTTCATTCCAAGTATGGGGGAGACAGCACCTATCCAGTGTTTCTCTCAGGTAATTTCAGAGCATTCTGATGTACGGTTTTAATTTTAAGGCCTTAAAACCAAGGCTATATTGACACTTTCTCAGGCTGTTAAAGGCATATTCTTCTCTTTTTCAGGCTACTCTAAAAAGGAATTCTGACGTTATTTCAGCTTCATTCCAAGTGTGGGGGAGACAGCACCTATCCAGTGTTTCTCTCAGGTAATTTCAGAGCATTCTGATGTACGGTTTTCATATTAAGGCCTTCAAACCAAGTCTATAGTGACGCTTTTTCAGGCTGCTAAAGGCTAAATGACACTTTTTCATGTTGTTAAAGGCATATTCTTCTCTTTTTCAGGCTACTCTAAAAAGAATCCTGACGTTATTCCAGCTCCATTCCAAGTCTGGGGGAGACATCACCTATCCAGTGTTTCTTTCAGGTAATTTCAGAGCATTCTGATGTACGGTTTTAATATTAAGGCCTTAAAGCCAAGGCTATATTGACACTTTTTCAGCTGCTAAGGCTATTTGACACTTTTTCATGTTGTTAAAGGCATATTCTTCTCTTTTTCAGGCTACTCTAAAAAGGAATCCTGACGTTATTCCAGCTTCATTCCAAGTCTGGGGGAGACATCACCTATCCAGTGTTTCTTCAGGTAATTTCAGAGCATTCTGATGTACGGTTTTAATATTAAGGCCTTAAAGCCAAGGCTATATTGACACTTTTTCAGCTGTTAAAGGCATATTCTTCTCTTTTTCAGGCTACTCTAAAAGGAATCCTGACGTTATTCCAGCTTCATTCCAAGTCTGGGGAGACATCACCTATCCAGTGTTTCTCTCAGGTAATTTCAGAGCATTCTGATGTACGGTTTTAATATTAAGGCCTTAAAACCAAGGCTATATTGACACTTTTCAGGCTGTTAAAGGCATATTCTTCTCTTTTCAGGCTACTCTAAAAGGAATCCTGACGTTATTCCAGCTTCATTCCAAGTCTGGGGAGACATCACCTATCCAGTGTTTCTCTCAGGTAATTTCAGAGCATTCTGATGTACGGTTTTAATATTAAAGCCTTAAAGCCAAGGCTATATTGACACTTTTCAGGCTGTTAAAGGCATATTCTTCTCTTTTTCAGGCTACTCTAAAAAGGAATCCTGACGTTATTCCAGCTTCATTCCAAGTCTGGGGAGACATCACCTATCCAGTGTTTCTCTCAGGTAATTTCAGAGCATTCTGATGTACGGTTTTAATA
This sequence comes from Etheostoma spectabile, assembly GCF_008692095.1. Classification (NCBI taxonomy): domain Eukaryota; kingdom Metazoa; phylum Chordata; class Actinopteri; order Perciformes; family Percidae; genus Etheostoma; species Etheostoma spectabile. Next base: position 25,849 of record NW_022604401.1, read on the forward strand.
TTAAGGCCTTAAAACCAAGGCTATATTGACACCTTTTCAGGCTGTTAAAGGCATATTCTTCTCTTTTTCAGGCTACTCTAAAAAGGAATCCTGACGTTATTCAGCTCCATTCCAGTCTGGGGGACATCACCTATCCAGTGTTTCTCTCAGGTAATTTCAGAGCATTCTGATGTACGGTTTTAATATTAAGGCCTTAAAACCAAGGCTATATTGACACTTTTTCAGGCTGTTAAAGGCATATTCTTCTCTTTTTCAGGCTACTCTAAAAAGGAATCCTGACGTTATTCCAGCTCCATTCCAAGTCTGGGGAGACATCACCTATCCAGTGTTCTCTCAGGTAATTTCAGAGCATTCTGATGTACGGTTTTAATATTAAGGCCTTAAAACAAGGCTATATTGACACTTTTTCAGGCTGTTAAAGGCATATTCTTCTCTTTTTCAGGCTACTCTAAAAAGGAATCCTGACGTTATTCCAGCTTCATTCCAAGTCTGGGGGAGACATCACCTATCCAGTGTTTCTTTCAGGTAATTTCAGAGCATTCTGATGTACGGTTTTAATATTAAGGCCTTCAAACCAAGTCTATAGTGACACTTTTTCAGGCTGTTAAAGGCTATTTTGACACTTTTTCATGTTGTTAAAGGCTATTCTTCTCTTTTCAGGCTTCTAAAAAGGAATCCTGACGTTATTCCAGCTTCATTCCAAGTCTGGGGGGAGACATCACCTATCCAGTGTTTCTTTCAGGTAATTTCAGAGCATTCTGATGTACGGTTTTAATATTAAGGCCTTAAACCAAGGCTATAGTGACACTTTTTCAGGCTGCTAAAGGCTATTTGACACTTTTTCATGTTGTTAAAGGCATATTCTTCTCTTTTCAGGCTACTCTAAAAAGGAATCCTGACGTTATTCCAGCTTCATTCCAAGTCTGGGGAGACATCACCTATCCAGTGTTTCTTTCAGGTAATTTCAGAGCATTCTGATGTACGGTTTTAATATTAAGGCCTTAAAACCAAGGCTATATTGACACTTTTTCAGGCTGTTAAAGGCATATTCTTCTCTTTTTCAGGCTACTCTAAAAAGGAATCCTGACGTTATTTCAGCTTCATTCCAAGTCTGGGGAGACATCACCTATCCAGTGTTTCTTCAGGTAATTTCAGAGCATTCTGATGTACGGTTTTAATATTAAGGCCTTCAAACCAAGTCTATAGTGACACTTTTTCAGGCTGCTAAAGCTATTTTGACACTTTTTCATGTTGTTAAAGGCATATTCTTCTCTTTTTCAGGCTACTCTAAAAAGGAATCCTGACGTTATTCCAGCTCCATTCCAAGTCTGGGGAGACATCACCTATCCAGTGTTTCTTTCAGGTAATTTCAGAGCATTCTGATGTACGGTTTTAATATTAAGGCCTTAAAGCCAAGGCTATATTGACACTTTTTCAGGCTGTTAAGCTATATTGCACTTTTTCATTTGTTAAGGCTATTCTTCTCTTTTTCAGGCTACTCTAAAGGAATCCTGACGTTATTCCAGCTTCATTCCAAGTCTGGGGGAGACATCACCTATCCAGTGTTTCTTTCAGGTAATTTCAGAGCATTCTGATGTACGGTTTTAATATTAGGCCTTAAAACCAAGGCTATATTGACACTTTTCAGGCTGTTAAAGGCATATTCTTCTCTTTTTCAGGCTACTCTAAAAGGAATCCTGACGTTATTCCAGCTTCATTCCAAGTCTGGGGGAGACATCACCTATCCAGTGTTTCTTCAGGTAATTTCAGAGCATTCTGATGTACGTTTTAATATTAAGGCCTTAAAGCCAAGGCTATATTGACACTTTTTCAGGCTGTTAAAGGCATATTCTTCTCTTTTTCAGGCTACTCTAAAAAGAATCCTGACGTTATTCCAGCTTCATTCCAAGTCTGGGGGAGACATCACCTATCCAGTGTTTCTCTCAGGTAATTTCAGAGCATTCTGATGTACGGTTTTAATATTAAGGCCTTCAAACCAAGGCTATATTGACACTTTTCAGGCTGTTAAAGGCATATTCTTCTCTTTTTCAGGCTACTCTAAAAGGAATCCTGACGTTATTCCAGCTTCATTCCAAGTCTGGGGAGACATCACCTATCCAGTGTTTCTTTCAGGTAATTTCAGAGCATTCTGATGTACGTTTTAATATTAAGGCCTCAAACCAAGTCTATAGTGACACTTTTCAGGCTGCTAAAGCTATTTTGACACTTTTTCATGTTGTTAAAGGCATATTCTTCTCTTTTTCAGGCTACTCTAAAAAGGAATCCTGACGTTATTCCAGCTCCATTCCAAGTCTGGGGGAGACATCACCTATCCAGTGTTTCTTTCAGGTAATTTCAGAGCATTCTGATGTACGGTTTTAATATTAAGGCCTTAAAGCAAGGCTATATTGACACTTTTTCAGGCTGCTAAAGCTTTGACACTTTTTCATGTTGTTAAAGGCATATTCTTCTCTTTTTCAGGCTACTCTAAAAAGGAATCCTGACGTTATTCCAGCTTCATTCCAAGTCTGGGGGAGACATCACCTATCCAGTGTTTCTTTCAGGTATTTCAGAGCATTCTGATGTACGGTTTTAATATTAAGGCCTTAAAACCAAGGCTATATTGACACTTTTTCAGGCTGTTAAAGGCATATTCTTCTCTTTTTCAGGCTACTCTAAAAAGGAATCCTGACGTTATTCCAGCTCCATTCCAAGTCTGGGGAGACATCACCTATCCAGTGTTTCTTTCAGGTAATTTCAGAGCATTCTGATGTACGGTTTAATATTAAGCCTTAAACCAAGGCTATATTGACACTTTTTCAGGCTGTTAAAGGCATATTCTTCTCTTTTTCAGGCTACTCTAAAAGGAATCCTGACGTTATCCAGCTTCATTCCAAGTCTGGGGGAGACATCACCTATCCAGTGTTTCTCTCAGGTAATTTCAGAGCATTCTGATGTACGGTTTTTAATATTAAGGCCTTAAAACAAAGGCTATATTGACACTTTTTCAGGCTGTTAAGGCATATTCTTCTCTTTTTCAGGCTACTCTAAAAAGGAATCCTGACGTTATTTCAGCTTCATTCCAAGTCTGGGGAGACATCACCTATCCAGTGTTTCTCTCAGGTAATTTCAGAGCATTCTGATGTACGGTTTTAATATTAAGGCCTTCAACCAAGTCTATAGTGACACTTTTTCAGGCTGCTAAAGCTATTTTGACACTTTTTCATGTTGTTAAAGGCATATTCTTCTCTTTTTCAGGCTACTCTAAAAGGAATCCTGACGTTATTCCAGCTCCATTCCAAGTCTGGGGAGACATCACCTATCCAGTGTTTCTTCAGGTAATTTCAGAGCATTCTGATGTACGGTTTTAATATAAGGCCTTAAGCCAGGCTATATTGACACTTTTTCAGGCTGTTAAAGCTATATTGACACTTTTTCATGTTGTTAAAGGCATATTCTTCTCTTTTTCAGGCTACTCTAAAAAGGAATCCTGACGTTATTCCAGCTTCATTCCAAGTCTGGGGGAGACATCACCTATCCAGTGTTTCTTTCAGGTAATTTCAGAGCATTCTGATGTACGGTTTTAATATTAAGGCCTTAAACCAAGGCTATATTGACACTTTTCAGGCTGTTAAAGGCATATTCTTCTCTTTTTCAGGCTACTCTAAAAAGAATCCTGACGTTATTTCCAGCTCATTCCAAGTCTGGGGGAGACATCACCTATCCAGTGTTTCTCTCAGGTAATTTCAGAGCATTCTGATGTACGGTTTTAATATTAAGCCTTCAAACCAAGTCTATATTGACACTTTTCAGGCTGCTAAAGCTATTTTGACACTTTTTTCATGTTGTTAAGGCATATTCTTCTCTTTTTCAGGCTACTCTAAAAAGGAATCCTGACGTTATTCCAGCCATTCCAAGTCTGGGGAGACATCACCTATCCAGTGTTTCTTTCAGGTAATTTCAGAGCATTCTGATGTACGTTTTAATATTAAGGCCTTAAGCCAAGGCTATATTGACACTTTTTCAGCTGTTAAAGGCTATTGACACTTTTTCATGTTGTTAAAGGCATATTCTTCTCTTTTTCAGGCTACTCTAAAAGGAATCCTGACGTTATTCCAGCTTCATTCCAAGTCTGGGGGAGACATCACCTATCCAGTGTTTCTTCAGGTAATTTCAGAGCATTCTGATGTACGTTTTAATATTAAGGCCTTAAACCAAGCTATATTGACACACTTTTCAGGCTGTTAAAGGCATATTCTTCTCTTTTTCAGGCTACTCTAAAAGGAATCCTGACGTTATTCCAGCTTCATTCCAAGTCTGGGGAGACATCACCTATCCAGTGTTTCTTTCAGGTAATTTCAGAGCATTCTGATGTACGGTTTTAATATTAAGGCCTTAAAGCCAAGGCTATATTTGACACTTTTTCAGGCTGTTAAAGGCATATTTCTTCTTTTTCAGGCTACTCTAAAAGGAATCCTGACGTTATTCCAGCTTCATTCCAAGTCTGGGGAGACATCACCTATCCAGTTTTCTCTCAGTAATTTCAGAGCATTCTGATGTACGGTTTTAATATAAGGCCTTAAACCAAGGCTATATTGACACTTTTTCAGGCTGTTAAAGGCATATTCTTCTCTTTTTCAGGCTACTCTAAAAGGAATCCTGACGTTATTCAGCTTCATTCCAAGTCTGGGGGAGACATCACCTATCCATGTTTCTCTCAGGTAATTTCAGAGCATTCTGATGTACGGTTTTAATATTAAGGCCTTAAACCAAGGCTATATTGACACTTTTTCAGGCTGTTAAAGGCATATTCTTCTCTTTTTCAGGCTACTCTAAAAAGGAATCCTGACGTTATTCCAGCTTCATTCCAAGTCTGGGGAGAGATCACACCTATCCAGTGTTTCTTCAGGTAATTTCAGAGCATTCTGATGTACGGTTTTAATATTAAGGCCTTAAAACCAGGCTATATTGACACTTTTTCAGGCTGTTAAAGGCATATTCTTCTCTTTTCAGGCTACTCTAAAAAGGAATCCTGACGTTATTCCAGCTTCATTCCAAGTCTGGGGGAGACATCACCTATCCATGTTTCTCTCTCAGGTAATTTCAGAGCATTCTGATGTACGGTTTTAATATTAAGGCCTTAAACCAAGGCTATATTGACACTTTTTCAGGCTGTTAAAGGCATATTCTTCTCTTTTTCAGGCTACTCTAAAAAGGAATCCTGACGTTATTCCAGCTTCATTCCAAGTCTGGGGAGACATCACCTATCCAGTGTTTCTCTCAGGTAATTTCAGAGCATTCTGATGTACGGTTTTAATATTAAGGCCTTAAAACAAAGGCTATATTGACACACTTTTTCAGGCTGTTAAAGGCATATTCTTCTCTTTTTCAGGCTACTCTAAAAGGAATCCTGACGTTATTCCAGCTTCATTCCAAGTCTGGGGGAGACATCACCTATCCATGTGTCTCTCAGGTAATTCAGAGCATTCTGATGTACGGTTTTAATATTAAGGCCTTAAACCAAGGCTATATTGACACTTTTTCAGGCTGTTAAAGGCATATTCTTCTCTTTTTCAGGCTACTCTAAAAAGGATCCTGACGTTATTCCAGCTTCATTCCAAGTCTGGGGGAGACATCACCTATCCAGTGTTTCTCTCAGGTAATTTCAGAGCATTCTGATGTACGGTTTTAATATTAAGGCCTTCAACCAAGTCTATAGTGACACTTTTCAGGCTGCTAAAGGCTATTTGACACTTTTTCATGTTGTTAAGGCATTTCTTCTCTTTTTAGGCTACTCTAAAAGGAATCCTGACGTTATTCCAGCTCCATTCCAAGTCTGGGGGAGACATCACCTATCCAGTGTTTCTTTCAGGTAATTTCAGAGCATTCTGATGTACGGTTTTAATATTAAGGCCTTAAAGCCAAGGTATATTGACACTTTTTCAGGCTGTTAAAGGCTATATTGACACTTTTTCATGTTGTTAAGGCATATTCTTCTCTTTTTTCAGGCTACTCTAAAAAGAATCCTGACGTTATTCCAGCTCCATTCCAAGTCTGGGGAGACATCACCTATCCAGTGTTTCTTTCAGGTAATTTCAGAGCATTCTGATGTACGGTTTTAATATTAAGGCCTTAAAACAAGGCTATATTGACACTTTTCAGGCTGTTAAGGCATATTCTTCTCTTTTTCAGGCTACTCTAAAAAGGAATCCTGACGTTATTCCAGCTTCATTCCAAGTCTGGGGGAGACATCACCTATCCAGTGTTTCTCTCAGGTAATTTCAGAGCATTCTGATGTACGGTTTTAATATTAAGGCCTTAAAGCCAAGTCTATATGACACTTTCAGGCTGCTAAAGGCTATTTCATTTTCATGTTGTTAAAGGCATATTCTTCTCTTTTTTCAGGCTACTCTAAAAAGGAATCCTGACGTTATTCCAGCTCCATTCCAAGTCTGGGGAGACATCACCTATCTCGTGTTTTCTTTCAGGTAATTTCAGAGCATTCTGATGTACGGTTTTATATTAAGGCCTTAAACCAAGCTATATTGACACTTTTTCAGGCTGTTAAGCTATATTGACACTTTTTTCATGTTGTTAAAGGCATATTCTTCTCTTTTTCAGCTACTCTAAAAAGGAATCCTGACGTTATTCCAGCTTCATTCCAAGTCTGGGGGACAACACCTATCCAGTGTTTCTTTCAGGTATTTCAGAGCATTCTTATGTACGTTTTAATATTAAGGCC
>NW_022604402.1:0-40590 GCF_008692095.1 Etheostoma spectabile
CATCCTCTACCTTTTGTAGTCTCACAGATGTACACATCTGTGTTTTTGTAGAAAACTATTATACCCCCCGCAGTCTATAGCCTGACACAAATCAAAGGTAAATGACGTGTTTGAGTTCTCACATAGGGAGAGTCCATCTGGCACCCGCCACCTTGGGTGGGCCCTTAGTGTGTTGCTTCACTACTAACTGCCCAAACTGCTCTTCTTTTCTCTCGTCTAGTTTCATTTCCTTTGTTACTGGAGGTGGTTGGACACTACCGGGTGATTGTTCTTTGTGGTCTCGGTCCCCATACGCATGTTCCCACCCCAGATTAATGCTGCAACTCCCACTACTACTACTACTACTGCTAGGACAACTGTTGTCTTTTTCCCAAACCCCATTGCCTTCCAGTTATGGATGTACTATGTGGGGGCTGTTCCCCGCCAAAACAGCTCTTCCATCTATACATTTTGGATTGCTTTTCTAATTTCTTTCCCAATGGGCGGCTAGGGGTGCGACTGGGGCCAATGTGTCAGGTGGTGCAAGGTGCTCCTTTTTTAACCTTTAACCTGACCGAGTGGTGAAGTAACCCTCCCTTACTTCGTAGGCCCGGACCACCTGGGGTCAGTCCACTTCCTCTTGTGAACTTTGACCCTGACCCAGTCGCCTACCTTGACAGGTAGTGTTGCTTCCTCCTGCGGTTTCCTGTTCGCCAACTGGACCTGTAGAAGGGCTGAAAACCAGAGATGTTAGCTTTTTCATATAGTCTGTCATTTCTATTTGCTGAACATCTAACATTGGCATGTGGCCTCCATCTAGTGGAGGTCCTGGCATTTTTTCTCCCTGTCATTATTTCATGTGGGGTCAAATGTGTTTCTCGTCCTTCTGAGGACCTCATAGCCATGAGGGCCAATGGGAGCGCTTCTACCCATGTTAACTTGCTTCCTGCACATGCCTATGCTATCTTAGCCTTCAATGTCTGGTTTGCTCTTTCCACCATTCCCTGTGACTGTGGATGATAAACTGATCCGAAGGCATGAGTGATTCCCAGGGCCTGTTCTACTTCTCTTAGTAGTTTGTTGTTAAAATGTGTGCCATTATCACCTTATATTGCCTGGGGACCCATACCTCGGGATGAGTTCAGTTTTGAGCCATTTCATCCACCACTGTTTTTTGCGTCCCTCTTTTCTGGTGGGAATGGCTTCTACCCACCTAGAGAACCTGTCTACCATCACCAGAATATACCTTTTTCCCCCTACCACATTTTTCTGCGCCCATATCATAATCTATACTGATATCTTGAAAACAAGCTGTGGGGACTGGGTACGCTCCTTTTAGTGTGGTGTATGGTTTCTGACCATTTGCTCTCCACACACCCTGCATTCCTGACAAAAATGTGTCACCATGTCCCTCAAATTGGGGTGCCACCACAGCTCAGACAGATTCAGGAGAGTCTGTTTTCTTCCTTCATGTGTTGGTCTGTGTGCCTCAGGTAGCAACATTCTGCACATCTCGGCTGATGCTGCTATCTTTCCTTGATGAGACCTCCATATCCCACTTGTCTTTTTGGTGGCGCCGCTCCGCTGCCACTGATTCCTTCAGGGCTCCTGCCTTTTTCTGCATTCTAGAATGTCTTTAGGCTCCAGTGCCATTGTTGTGATTCTATCTCTTTCGATAGTACCATCTGTTTTGGGAGTATCCTCCCGCTCTTTTGGCTGCAGAATCTGCTGCCTCGTTTCCTGCACTTACTCTTCCTTGCCCTGCGTCATGTCCTTTGCATTTCATTATGGACACCTTTAGTGGAGCGGCAATAGCCTCCACTAGCTCCATTATCTCCTTCTGATGTTTTATGGGCATTCCTGCAGAGTGACGTATCCTTCGCCTTTTCCACATGATCGCGTCCAAGTGTGCTGTTCCATGAGCATAAGCAGAGTCTGTAAAAATGTTCACTGTTCTTCCTTTGGCTAGCAGAAAGGCTGCGATCAGAGCTTTTATTTCTGCTTTCTGTCTGACGCTGGTTGGTTTATTATTCCTGCTTCCAATGTCTGATGTGTTCCATCTGGGTGTTGTTGGACTACTGCATATGATGCTTTGTTAGTCCCATCCTTTGTTTTGTAGCAACATCCGTCTGTGTAGAGCCACATGTCAGCCGACATGTCTGGTACTTTTTCCAGATCTGACCTTATTCTGCTTTCTTGGGCTCTTCTTCTTCTCCTCGCAAACATGTGGCACTCCCTGTCTACTCATACTGTTGGCCATGTTTTATTCCTTCTGATGAGTAGGTGATGTGCGGTTTGGGTACAGGCATCTGCAGTTTTGTTCTCCTTGTGGCACTGTATGCAAATTCCTTGCTGGCCAAAAAAGCTGTGACACCATGTGTGGTGTGGATTGTTATTGGATGGCACATTACAATATGTGCTGTTTTGTCATGGATTTTGCCAGCGCCGCTACATAGCGGGCACAGGTTGTCTGTCCTTTTTCCACTGTATCCACCTTGATGAGTGGTACATCAGTACATGTCTGTCTCTCCCCCTTTTTTTCTGAAATAAAATGGCATTGAGAAAGCCATTGTTTTCAGAAACATCCATATGAAATGGGAGTGAGTAGTCTGGGGAGGTGAGTGTCTCTGCCCTTGCTAGGGCACTTTTGAGGTCAGAGAAGGCGGCCTCGGCCTCTGTTGTCCATAGGGGGGGGCGGTGAGACAGCGATGACCAGCAGCAGCCACCAGTTCCCTGAGCGATGTAGTTCTGTTGGTATAGGTCAGGGATATGTGAGCGGCTGTATCCTGTGAGGCCCAGAAAAGACAGCATGTCTGCAACTGTGAGGGGAAGCGGGTGATGCAGAATAGCCTGTCTATGGCTGGGAGACACCCCAAGGCCTGCTGATGAAATTTGTCTGCCCAGAAAGAGGACTTGTCTCCTAGCAACTTGTACTTTGTCCCTTTTGACCTTGTAGCCTTTTGAGGTAGGAATGTCAGCAGTGCTATTGTCTGTTCCACACAGGTGAGGGATCTGTAGCAGCCCAGAAGGTCGTCCACATACTGTATGAGGACCACAGTTTGTGGGAGTTGCAGCTGCAGAAGATGAGATTTGAGGATCCTGTTGAACAGTCCAGGTGAGTCTCTAAATCCCTGTGGCAACCTGGAATATGTGTATTGTTGACCATTGAAAGTGAATGCAAAGTACTCCTGGAGTCTTGGTGTAGGGGCACAGAGAAGAAAGCATTGGCCAGGTCAACCACTGTGAAGTGGGTGAAGGAGGGGTTAAGTGATGTCAAAGAGACATGTGGGTCTGGGACAGGATGCACAGCTGGGACAGTAATGTCATTAATGGGTCTGAAGTCCTGCACCATGCGCCATCCTTTTCCTCCAGCTTTGGGGACAGGTAAAATGGAGTGTTCCAGGGAGAACGAGTGGGATATATGACACCAGCTTCTAAGAGTCCCTGAATGGTTGGAGCTATGCCTTGGACCTGGTCAGGGGTGAGTCTATACTGTGGTCTGTGAATGACTGTGTGGTGCTGCGGTCTGATTGTAACAGTCACAGGATGTGTTTCTAAGAGTCCAGTGTCATATGGGCCGGTGGTGAACAGATGCTGGGGAAGAGTTAGTAGGGCGGTAGCTGCGCTGGGATGGTCAGTGCAGGGGAGTCCATGTTCTCTGGGGAGTGGGAGAACTTCAGGCAATGTTTTTCTCTGTTGTGTGAGGCCTTTAAAGCACCACATTGTCTTCAGCGTCAGTGTCAGCTTTTAGAAGGCCAGTGTGGGGTGGGGAGCCATTTAAATGTTAGTGCACGTTTTATCATAGGGCCCAGGGATCTGGCCTGCTGGCCAAATCCTACTGCGAGTGTGACATGCGGGGAAAAGAGTCCCAGAGTGTGTACCAGTCTTCAGAGGAGTGCGTTAAGACCACAGAAGCAGCCCACCCCTCTTTACCACAATATATGCCTCTGCATAAGAGAATTGGTGCTGTCCTTGCATGTTTGTCTCCCAGTCATCTTGATATGGGGTGTCCAGGTCGTCAGCTACATGTAGAGTACAGTGTACTTGTGGGGTGGGGACATGTAGGGTGCATCTGTATATGGCTGGTTTTCAGGATGTTGAATGCATGTTGAATGGAGGTGTGTCAGGGCCTGTGGGAAGCAGGCGTAACCAATATACATATTGGTGTAGTTCTGACACTGGGGTTGGTGTGAGGGAGAGAATGGTGACTGGGGAATCAGGAGTGGATACTGGAGGAACAGGAGTGACAGTGAATGCCATCCACATTCATCCATATGCCACAATTCAATTTACACATAAGATCTCTTCCTAATAAATTTACTGGGCATGCAGGGGAAAGCAAAAAAGAATGTGTGTGTGTGTTGTGAGTTAAATTCGGTTAACAATGGCTGTGTGAAGTGCTGTAAGATAGGGGTCCCACTGACCTCCCATAACTGACTGAGTTTGAGCTGAAGGAGGGAAAGGTGGAATTTAGACAGGAGAACGTTCTCCTGTTTCTGCCAGCATTACATGTGGTTTACCTTGAAGTGAGGGTAATGAGGTTCTGTGTTCAGACCAAAATGAAAATCAGTGGGAGGACCACCTTCATTGTGGACCCTGTTGTGTCATACCATTGCTGTTGTAGGGCCTGATTAGCGGGACAGTGGCCATGGCTCACCGGGGTATGGTTGGGGTGAGGGATTTCTCCCTGGCCCTCTAGGGGGCTGTGCTGGGGCTCTTGGCATTCTCTCTTGCATAGTGGCCTTGCTGACCACAGTTGTAGCAAAGGAAGTAGTATGGCTGTGAGGTCCTTCCTCCAGGCCTGGACCTAGTCATTCCTCCTCCTCTCTGAAAACCTCGCCCTCTTCCTCTTGTGGCCAATTTTGCTGGCTCGTGTTCGCTGGCCATGGTGGTTGTGGGGGGTGGGGGCCAGGAAGCTTGTGCTCTCTGTAAGAGTTGAGTGACTGCTTCCAACACTGGGGCTTCTGACTGTTGGGGGTTCTGTGAGACTGTCATTTGTTTAGCTTTGCTGGGCTTGGGCTTTGTTTAATTCTTCCAGTTTGTTTCTCAACAATTGAGTTTGTAGTCTTTTTAATTCATCTTCTTGTTGCTCTGCCTTTTTTTGGTGTTTTGACAGGAAATGACGCACATTCTCGCCCCATGTTGCATCGGTCATTGTTTGCAGGCCTACTACTCCTCCTAACTGTGTCTGAACTGCTGTGGGTAATCCCCCTAGTACCCATGGCGGAACAGCGCCACTGTGGCGGCGGACTGGTCCCACGGTTCCCTCATAGCACGCTGCCAAATCTTTTTTGCTCTATCTGCATAGGCATCAAAATTTTCATCACTTAGTCTTTTTAAATCATGCCATGCTGCATGATCCCCAACTGTGGGATACATGCGGTGCAGCTCAGCCAAATGCCAGGGGTTACTGCTGATGCAGGCACTGATGCGGGAACAGTGGGTCCAGCTCCCCCTCTGGTGAGGGCAGCACTAGCTTCATCTGCTCCCATTACTCTACCCTACTGCTCTGAGATCTCCCAAACACAGCTGCACTCCTGCTGTAAGACTATTGAAAGCTGTGAGGAAATGCTCAGCCCCTCCTGTCAGGGAGGGGAGTTTTGCACACAGAGCATCTAAGTCACCAAAACTGTAAGGGGTGTACATCAACAGTCCTCCTCCTCCTCCTACTGGGCGGAGTGGGCATTGTAGCCCCGCCTCTGGTGTTGTGGCGCGTCTGCTCTTCCTCACTGAGCTCATTCACTGTTCGACGCAGCTGCTCTTGCTGCTCTTTTATCTCTCTGAACTCTTTGTTAAGTCTTTCCCTTATTCTAGTTGATCTTCGCAGCATAACTTCGTCAGGGTCCTCGTTGGTAAATTTACCTTTAAATGTGTCCTGCTACAAAAACGTCTTGAGGACTTTGTGATCTAGATCTGGGCCTGCGTTTATGTCGTTTTTTAGTCCTTTCCCTAGAGCTAGAGCTTCTGTCTGTTTTGCTCACTTTCCCTGCTGCTGTCTGACTGTTCGCTATCTTCCTTACTTCCTGAGTCTTGTGGGGTACTATGTGAGGTGGACTGGTCCTTTTACTGACATGTGAAAATGCTCTGGATTTTGTTGGCAAAAAGACGCTGAATATGGGGTACTAGCTTTGCTTGGGCCGGCTGGGACTGTGGCCGCTGGTTGTGGTAGAGCCGCTGCTGCTCCCCCTCTGGCGCTGACTGTACCATTAAATTTAGATAACATTCTAAATCCTGTCTAATGCCGTATCAATGGTCCTTGTGGTACGTCTATTTGTAATGCATTGGCTGTAATGGGCAGTTACCACTGGGGCTTGGACTGTGGGTTTTGATGCCGTTGGACCTGTATACGGCGGCGGTGGAGCGGAAATTCTTAGGTTTCTTATATCTGGATAAAAAGGGTTTGTTGGCGGGGGCGCCTCAGCGGGCAGCGGGGTTTTCTCTCTCGTGCTAGCGGTTTTATTCTGTTCAGCTTCTGTCTCAGTTTTTGGTGAACTTTTGTCATCTTGTTTTGTCAATCCCAATTGTTTCTGTATTGCATTTGTCATTTTCAACCCCACCCCATATTTCTCTTTCTGCGCTTCATACTCCTTCTGCTTTGGTTTAGTCAATTTAAACCATTTTCTTTTCTTTTCTCCTCTGCCTGCCTTTCCGCATACTCCAACTTACTTTTTTCATACTTCACTATTTCATTCACTTTCTCCGGGACGGCGCCCCTTCTCCCTCAATCCATCCTCCTCTCTCCCATTCTTTCACAATCTCTTTTGCTACTTTCTCCTCTCCTTTATTGCCATACTTTTTCACTGCCCCTACTAACACTTACCATAAGGGTCGTCATTTTACAACAAATAAGCAGTGAGAAAAAATCCAACAAGCCAAACCACAACAAAAATCACACATGCAACAAAACAACTTTTCATTAAGACTCCATCTAGAGCCTTTTATGTACATCTCTATAATCTTTACAACTTAAAAAGTGACCTCTCACTCCTTTGCACAAATACACTCGCGGTGGACTCGTAATATTACAATGACAATCTGTTAACTGCAACTCTTTTTCAGGATGTTCACACAGAACCAGGGTGGCAATTCACAATCACTCATCTGAACTATCTGTCCTTAGCAGTCTCCTACCTCGTCAACCATCTGGACGTATTTTCCTCTGACTATTTGTCCCTTTTCCTCTCCTACCGCCACCCGTATTATTCAACAATTCTCTTACAACTCTCTAGTTGTTTTTCTCTGTTTAATCACATCACATGCCCCAACATTTCATCTGTTTATATCCCTTTAATTACAGCACATTCAATCAATACTTTTCGCTTAAAACAACACTTACGACAGTTGAAATGTGATCACATCAATTTAGTTTTCAGCCAATAACAGAATTTTGATTTTTAAAACAGCTTCTGCTTACCTTTTTTGTTGAGAGCTCTCAGTGATCACACCAACGAATCGCAGTATCGCCGCTCAGTCCCCTTCACGGGCTGCGGATGTCAGTCCGGTGGCTGAGCTGAACCGGACCGTGGACACAATGCCAAGGTCCAGTTGGATTCTCCTGTCCAATTACGTTATCACGTCGGGGTCACCAAATTTGTTGGAGAAATCCTTCTATAAACTGACAACTGACTCCATGATGAATTACACAGCGTTTATTCTTGTGGTCAACAGATGAAATGCGTTTCCGAGCAATTCTACATGCACGGACCTGATGGAAACTTGTCTAGTACAGAGGTTCCCAAAAAGGCACTTTAACAATATCGTGCTCAGGGTTATATTGGTTCCCCTTGTGGGCCTGATTGGTCGCTATACTGTTTGCTGGGTACAATCCCTGCTCTGCCTCTCCTTCTTGCCTGTCTATTATTTTCAGTTATCATTTACTTCACAAGACAGCTATGTTCACTCCCTTCTAGTTGGTACGTCCTGTTCTCTGAGTTATCAGACCGTCCTCGAACTTCAGTGTCCTTGGCCTCACCATCTCCTCTTCTGTGCTCACTGTAGCTTATCTGACTAAGATAGCCCTCCTGTTCTCTCCCTCCTAGCTGTACCCCAGCTGCAAAGCATAATGTATAATATGTCACACATACACACACTCTTATTTAGTCTTTGGTTAATTCAGCATATACTTTAAGCCAGCTTTTACGTGGCCCTTCCTGAGTGCCCTGTTCATCACCACCTCAGTCATTGTATTATTTTCCCACAGTAGCTCCCATGGCGCCATTTCAATGCGACAAAGCCATCACCTGCAGTTAGCATCCCATTGACTGCCATTCATTTTTACGTCACTTTGACAGCGAAAAACTTTACATGTGAAGCGTGTAAAGACTCTATTTGTCCATTGTTTATTTCTAAAGAAACACAACAATTTATAAAAGGCTCCATTACCTTGTATCTAACGTTATGGCTCCGTAGCAGACGTTTTTGTAAAAAATAGGCTAATGATTAACCACACGATTTACCTTCGCATAGTCGACAAATCACCGTGTTGTCAGGAGAAGCTCGCAGACAGTGTGGACTTACATCAGCTGTTTAGGTTTAATTACTGTTGTTAACTAGCATGTTAGTAGTTAGTTAGCAGTAATTAGCCTGTGCCTATGGTAATGTTAACTAGCATGTTAGTTAGCAATAATTAGCCTGTGTCTATGTTATCTCCTACCATATACCTATGCTCTCCGTCTTTGCTGATTGGGAATGATCGAGATTTCTCTTGGCACAGCTATCAGAAGACTTACAACTTAAAGACACTTTGCCTACGTCATCAAGCTCAGTTGGAGGTTGCGCAGTAACACCGGGAAAGTGCTTCTATTTTCCTTCACTGGTCTCCGTCCAGAATAACGGAATCTGTTGGTCCATTTCTTTAACTGTTTATGTGTGGAACACATCGTGAATCGTGCAGTGTTGTGAATCTTCGTAAAACTGAATTATTATCTTGTGCATACACACAGATCGGGTACCAACACCTCCCCTTCCTCACAAGCATAAATTCCACCAATCTGAAGCATCCCTGTGGGATTGTCCAGGATTGTGGGTAATGAAGTACTTATCCAAGACATCGCAAATAAAAGACATGTATCTCAAAACAAAGTTGGCGCCCCTTGAACTTTTGGCATCTACTGCATATGAGCATATACAAGCGCTTAGCCATGTGGTAGCTGGTTTTAAGTTTACCATCAACGGTTATGTTTTTATGGCTTATACTCAAATTGTAAATGAAGAAACTGCATTATATTTGCCATGGGACCTTTAGCTTCTCAGTCTGTTACTATGGTAACTGAGTCTGTGAACCTAACCTGGTCGGGAGCAGGTTTTCTTCAATAAACCTCAAGTGTCTCTCAGTCTCCTCCCTCTGACACGGCGCTCATTCATTTCCTCAATCATTCATTCATTCATTCATTCAGTCTGTATTAAAGCGGTTTATAGTAGCCTAGTGGTGCACGCGCTTAACTCTGACTCAACCTACTCGGAGTTGATTGAACTAACTCAAATCAGCTGTTCTGGAATCGAAAACTCAGAGTTTCCCATCTCAGGGTAAATCAACTCAGAGTTCAGAGTTAGACTCAGAATTTGTCAAACCTCTTTCCTTAAACGGGCCCCTGCAAGCCAGCTCGATCAAATTGTTGAAGTCCTCTTTCTAAAACCTTGTTGCACTAGTAGTTCAAAATCAGAAGTAAATGTGATTGTCCTGTGAGTTGATGATGCCTTCAGGTGCTCCTTGTAAATACTTCTATCTTAGTTGAAATACACAGATAATAGTAGCCTAATAATCAGTGGTGTAGTCTACATGAAACGCAGGTATATGCAAAACAATAAACCACTAGGAAAGCTCTGTGATTTACATATACCCACTTAAAAATGCCCAATGGCACGCAAAAACCTACTTTCCATTGTAATCTTGATATATTTTGAATTGTTATTTTCTTAGGCTAAATAAAAGTATTTCCACAGGAAATTAAGTTGTTGACAACACCTATGGACACCCTATGTTCTAAAGGCTTATGTGTCTGTAATGGGCTGACATAAATGTTAGAACACAGAGAACACTTAGACTCTCTTTGAAAGAGAGAACATAGAAACATACATCAATACTAAAGTCAGAAAATGCATGTCTATTATGCTATGTAAGTAAATAACAACATTCTGAAATAATTGTCAATAAAGTAGTTTACAATAGAGAAAAAGTATGCTGAAGCTGTGCTGATATACAATACAAAGATACCAAGCGGGTAAAGCCTCATGAATTTCTCCTAATCGGGTCGAGCAAATAATCAAAACATAGGCGCATGTACATAGCAAATCTACATTCAGAAGAAATAGGAAATAAGTGAAAAATAGAAAATAAGTAAACAAATAAATAAATGTAAATACAAAATAAGTTAAAAGTTTCAAGTAAATACATCAAATTGTGGCATTTTCCATCCTTTAACCCGTTTCAGATTTGTGGCGTTTATTTTTTCGTCTTATCTTAAGGGTTTCTAATTTCCCATTAAACGCAAATGCAGCATTACTTCTCTGGTGGGCTTGTTCACGTGCGCTGACCTCGTAAATAGCGGGATTTCTGACAGCACGGGAAGGCACCACAAGTCCATCCTCCCCATCAGCAGTCTGGTCAACAACATTTCTCCTGCAAGACTCACCAGCGAACTTCACCGACTCTTCAGCGCATTTAAAACACCGACATGGATGCCCTCAAGTCGGCTGGGAGAGCTATTATCCGGAGCCCGAGCGTGGCGAAACAGTCCTGGACTGCCGGCAGACACAGAAGTAAGAAGCAGTTGTTACTTTGAGACAAAAACGTAGACACAAGGGTTTTAAGATATACATTTTTTTTTTTAGTTTCACCTTGCCTAAAGTTGACTTTTCGCTTCCCGCCGTGCCCGCCAATGACGGATATTTAACGTTACGTTTGTTAGCTAACTTTACCAAAAGTTTAGCGTTTTGTTTCAAAAGCGTAAACCTTGCGAAATAGTATTCCGTTGCCCCGGTGTTGGACTGTTGCAGTAAAGTTACAAAGATAAATGCTGACTTATTTTAACCTGCGTAGGTAACGTTAACGTCTCATTTTATCTGCCAAAGGGATTAAAAATGCTTCTTTTAAGATTTGTTTGTGTATTTTGTGCAAAATATGTACTTTATCCCATGGAGATTGAGTCAGTTTACATTGGGGTTTCAGGAATTTTCCGGAAATAAATGTTATTTTGAAACCAGGCAGAATTAAGTAGACCACAACACCAACAAAAAGTGATGCTGAGTCAAATATGATTTTTTTAGTTATCTTACCCTCAATGGTATACTTTAATCCCATGTCGTAGGAGCAGTACCTTGTGTTCCTTGTTATTTTACTGACCACAGCAGTCTTTTGGATTTGTGGCTAATCCACAACCTCCCAGAACACCCTCTTTTCATCCACGCTTCCAGAGAAAGTGCAGGGGTCAGGGTCAGTAATACAAGAATTTATGGGGATTTTGTGTCTTGCTCAAGGGCCCTTCAGTAGGTCAGCAACTTGCCCACTCTGCAACATTAACATGAAACTCTTTTAAAGCACTCGGGTGGCCATTGTAGTACTCAAGGGCCACTTTGTAAGCTAAATCTCACTTGATCCTGGCTGTAAAGTTTCGGGGAGTGACTGGTTGGCTTAGACAGCCTGAAAGCGCCCCTGCCTGTAACCATTAGCGCAAGCCAGGAATGCTGTGAGTCAGTCGTTGCAAAGTTCTTGTTGTCTTGAGTTCAAGCAAATTCCATAGAGAGCCCATAGTAAAGCATATATGAAAATTAGAACATACAGGGTGGATTACATAAAGATCCTCCATTACGATATGTAACCTTAGCTCACCAGGAAAAATAGAAAGGCCTTTTGAGATACACTCTTACATGCAGACATCTTGTTAGCCCATTTCTTGGTTAATGGATGAGGGTAAGATGTTTAATGTATTTGCTTCTGCACAGCTATAGGATACGTATTTATCCAGGTGTTTTTGAGAGGCATTGGTACTTTTGTTGGGCTCTTAGTTAAATGAAAAGCTTCCTGTAAATGCAGCTGGTGACCCACTTTTTTTTATAGAAGAATTGTAGTATAGATTACTAGGGCTTCCATGGACTGCAGGGCACACATTCCTCACCAGCACTGACCCAAGTCTTACTCTAGCGTATGGGACAAAGTCGGGATCAACCTACATTTTTCGATCTTTCCAGGGGAAAACTAGTCGGCCAAACAACAGGGCCGTTGCACCTTAGGTGTATCATTTCTATCATTTCACACCAATATTGCCATTATTAGGGCTCTAATTGGCTTGGACACTCAAGTCAACTTCACGTCTGCCTCCTGTGAGTGAGTTGGCATTGAGGAGAAACCTATTCACGTGTAATACTGGACCACGTATTTTTAATGGCAAAGGCTTCCCCACTCCTTATCCACTCTGCTCTCATTGCTCTGGTTTGGTCGCCCTAGACGACCCTCACCGGCACACTGCCAGCGTCGGGGACCAGCCAGAGGGTACTTGTATGCAGCAAAAGAACCTTTCTCTGTGGACCTTCTCAATTAGAAGCATGCGATAATGCCAGCACACAAACACGGTCCCTCTGCCAAATCATTGCCACAATGGCAATATTTCTATCTGATTTATGAAGTAGTTATTTCACCTAAGCATGAAATTCGCTCTCCAGTTAGCGCTTCTACTTCTGCGAGGATTCTGCTTATGGATTAGGCTTTTCCCCTTCTATTTCCACTGTTACTATCTCACTATCAGTCAGACACTCTGCTGGCAACATGGCTTTTTTTGATAACATCTAGAACCAAAACCGTTCTGGCAATAAGAACCATACAGGGCATTAATGTATTTTGCCCTGTTATCAGATGCAGCAGTTGGTGTCTGACATAATAGGCTAGATTATTCAGACTCAACCTTGTTTTCTGATTTAGATGGGATTGAAGGCTACCAGTCAGACTCAGAGACAGCAAAGCTGGCTTCCAGGCCTGGCACGATGAGTCTGTTTTGCATTGTAACAGTCGTAAAAGTTAGTCTACTTTTGAATTCAGCTCTGTTAACATTACAGCCTGATAAGTGAACTTGAGGCCAAATACCTCCAAAATGTTTGTTTAACTTTTGCAGCTGCAGAGACTTCCAGACAAACACGTTATCACTTTTTTTCTACATCCATCAGTAGAATCTCCGCACTTCAACTCAGATGAATTTGGATTCGTTGAAACCTGATTTTGGAGCTGTGTGTGGATATAGATCATGGGATTTAAAAGAAAAGTTAAACGGTGACAGAAGTTGTTTTTTATAAAATAAAAAAACAGGTCATTTGGCTCTGAGTCCCGGATCGGCCCTAAGTTGTAGGGCCACACTTTGTGGTTTCCACAGTGATTTGGAGACACACAAATCAGCCTGAACGTGAACAGCCTGTCAGTTGGACCCCTTCTGGATCAGCACGTTTTGCTCTTGCAGTGTTTAACAAAGGCTTTTTTGCACTTTGATACAACTTGTTAGATGACTAGGGAGCTGCGGTGTTTTATCTATCCTTTTCCCCTCCTCTCCTAACATTAACAGATGGTGAGGTCAAATTGTATTTACAGCAGGGTCAGATGGTTTTTCTTGGTCTCAGTTCACACATGCACACAGCTGTTTCCTCTCAGGTGTCCCAGTTGCTGACCTTTGATCACAAAACCCTCCCCATTCTCTGGCTGAGCAGTGCCTGGTACTGTACCTGTTTTTTCTTTTTTTTTTTCTTCTTTCAGACCCATTGACCATTCAGTGCTGTTCTTTTGGGGTTTTGTTGTTCCATTAAGTTTGTCTCTGTGCCAGTGACACGTCATGACGTGACTTGTCATGTAATTTGGGACAGTGGCTGTGTAGACTTTGTCTTGGTCTGATGTATCTGTCTGTTGCGTTGAGGCTTTCACAGTACAGTGCAGATTAGGACATGTTGTATGTGTTAAGGCTGGAACTTATTCATCATGATCATGAAATTAGGGATGTCCAAAAATTATTCACAACGCAGTTTTGAACTTAGTGGTGTAAATGTTTGAAGTTTTGGCCTTTTTTTAAAGAATCATCTTTCATCTGCAGTTCTACTTCCAGAGTTTTTCCTTGGTCAGAGCATGCCATTGGAGGAGGGGGGGGGGGGCACACATATTGAGAGTTGGTCCTCCTCCAAGAAATTTTGAGTGGAAGAATCCACTCCAAAATGATTAATTCTTTTTTTTTTTGTGTGTGTTATTGATTAGTTTGTCCTCATTTTTTTTATTTTATTTTTTATACATTTAGAAATAATTACAAACAATACACTGAGGCTGGGAACGCAAGACCAAAAAACCGAGAGGATAGACGGGAGGGAGGGAAGACAAAACAAATCAGGCAGACACCGACACATACACAGGCAGACACAAAACAAGGGACCAAACACCTGCACAAGGCCACTGCAAAGGCTGTAGCGCAAGACTACAGCCCAGACCATATAACTACATCCAGGAAGGAAAAGATCCATGCAGAGGTCATGAGGTTGTTTCCAACGATTGCAATCATTCTCTTTGCAGCTGTAAGTCCAGCAAATACAGCACGTTTTTGAGTCCCAGAGAGCTGAAAGGCTTACAGATCATTCAGAATCAAGACATTGACAGTAACAGGCAACGTAACATTAAACAAGGCATACTTTTTGGATGCAATATTGTTTCAGAACTGACCAACGGGAGCGCACTCCGAGAACATGTGTAGATATGTGCTTTTATTGGACAGAAAGTGAGCTATTTTTATGGGGTGTATTTTCACGGGGATGAGATATGTCCTATGAATGAAATTCTATAACATACTTGCATATCAGTACTTCCAGAAGTAAAAATACTTCTGGAATGCTAGACCATACCTGGGCAATCGCATGCCCGGATCCTCTCAATGGAAGGGAAGAGCGGCCAGATATGACTAATAGTGTTAATTTCGTCAGACAAGATGAGACTAAATGTTTGTCAACAACCTTTTTTTTTTTTTTCCATGACTGAGACGATGACAAGGCTGCACCAATGTCCAAAAACGCGGACTAAGTTAACATGCATTATTGTTGACGAAAAAAGATGATACTAAAAGTTCTTGCATAAAATAAAAAAAAAAGATAAAATCTACAATCGTCTCTACTTTTTCATCATGAGTGCAGGGCCAGTTTGGAGCGTGTGCTTGTTCCAAACCGGCCAATTGCTTGGTTCCAACTATTTTTTTTAAATTTCTTTTCCCCCACTAAGCGTGATTCAATCAGGTGCGGCTGCGGCTCATCTAGAGATTTGGCATGTCCCCTTTTTTCATCTAGCAGTCACATATCCAGGTAGCGATGTGGCTCATGCAAGAGAGGGAGGAAATCCCGGTTCAGCCTGCTGGAGAAGCCGCTACAACGCTTAGCGATGTGCCCCTGCCCCATGCAAGGGGAAGGAGGAAGGGAAGAAACACGGTTTAGCCTGCTGGAGAAACGACTACAGTGAAGGTGAAATGCCCCGGGCAAGGTGTGCTGGTGAAGCTGCTCTTAAACAGCTTGCAGAGTGGCTGGAGAAATGTATGCAACTGGTGGCAACAAGACAACACGCTGTAGAGCCCAGGAGCCCTGGCTCTTATCTAACATGTGTCTGTGAAACAAGGTGCTGTAGAGCCCAGGAGCCCTGGCTCTTATCTAACATGTGTCTGTGTAACAAGGTGCTGTAGAGCCCAGGAGCCCTGGCTCTTATCTAACATGTGTCTGTGTAAGATTGTATTTGCATGAAGGAAGAGGCTCCATATAAAACCAGACACGTTTTAACAAAGTTGCATTCAACAAAAATCAAGTGTAATTTGTCAGGTAATTATGACATTTAACCAGTATTTGACATGTGTGAAACACTATTTGACTGAAATGGTCAAATCAGAAATAATTTTAAAAAAGACTAAAATGTTTTGACTTAAACTTGACTAAGATACCTGAGTTCTCTTTTGACTAAAACTAGACTAAAATGACAACATGTGAATGACTAAAACTAACAAGACTAAGACTAAATTAAAAATAGGTGACAAAATTAACACTGATAACTAAGAACTGATAAAGCCTGGATACCATACCACAGTTTTTAGGCTGCGCTGGAAATAACTTCCAGATAGGATGGATGGGCAAAGGCCTCGTCCAAGGTACACTGTGTACCTTGAGTGCCGATCTTAATTGAAGGTAGAAGGAAAAATGAGGAACATGGTAGATTGAATGTGTTCTGCAAATCAGAATACGGTCACAAGCCAATCTCGCAAAAAAATGTCTTTTTAGATAATGAAGCCCCCTTTGTTCCCATTGTGGGGCTGTTATCGGCCTCTCACCCATCAAGAGTGCTGCGTTATTGAATAAAGGGGGAAAAGCATAATGATAGAAGGGGAGGACGAGACTGAGCCAGGTTTTCTAAAAAGACCAAAACGTTGTCGGCCATTAATGAGAGGTGATGCTGTGTATTAGGAATGCATATTGGTGACACCATAATCGATTGGTGGATGGCTTGAGCCAGTGGCTCTAGAGAGAGGACAAATAATGCAGGACTCAAGGGGCAGCCATGGCGGGAAGAAACTGGAAATAAAGAGGAGGATTTGCAACCATTTAAGACTTAGGCTGAGGGATTAGAATAAAAATCTTCTTTGTGATACGTTTGAATGCACCAATTTATGGTGGAAACGTCTTTTATGTGAAAAAAAGATGTGGGAATATAATGTAGTAAGGGGCATTTGACATCAGGGACCTGGGCCCGGGTCAGAAAGCACCGTTTGTTTGATTAATGTGAACACGAGCATACCACACCTTGGCTTGGCTTGGAAACCAACTGTACCAAAACAAAGAAGCGAACTACTGTTTAACGAGAAGTATTGAACCCGTTTATAAAATTGTCTCAACTGCGAATTGACTGCTAGAAGGCAGAGACGTTGTGGTGCGGGTGATTGTCCTTTGGTCCTCCTTTTTCAGGGGTGCTTAAAAGGAAGCAAACGGAGAAAAAACCTTTTTTATATTCCGTGTGTACATGTGTCTGCATGAGAATGTGGTATGCACTGCATCCCAGAGAAGGTAAATGCTTGGAGGATGGATTTCTAGGTAATGGGGATGTTTTCTGCTCGTACCTTCCCTAACCCCCCTCCCCCCCCATCCCCCCCCTCCCTTCCTTTCGTTCTCTGAGGAAATCTCTGTAAACACAGCCAGAGGTTCAGGGCCAGTCGACACCATCCAAACACTGATAAGAAAGAAACCACATGGAGATAGCAGCTGTTCCTTCACCGGTTTACACTCATTCTTTTTTCAGGGAACATATCAGTGCTAACTTCTGAACACACAGGTCGATACCACTAATGCACTTTTCCGAGGGACATCTATGGCCTAGTTTGATTTGTATTGATCTGTTATGTTACTTTTGAGAAAAGGAAACTCCCACTTGCCAACCATCACAGTGTCAGATTCCACGTATACTTGCTCCTAACTCTTTGCCTTTTTTTGTTGCCCAGCCCTTAAAGTTGTTTTGGAGTTGAAATATTTACTTGACAGTGCCTCTGACCTAGATACCCTGTTTTGCCTTTCCACTTCAGGGAGCGAGCAGATGAAATGTCTGAACTTTAAGTTCAACACGGGCTGTTTACATATCCTCTAATCTGTGTTTTTCCTCAAAGCTCTTTGAATGTTCTCACGATCAACGCTATTTATTTTGGACCTGAAGTGGAAGGGAAGGCAGGCACGTCGTAGAATCTCTGAAACTGGAACCAACATATATTTGATGTTTTTAACTCGATGCATGGGTTCAACAAGAGCGTGGTTAGCAAACTCCAGTCTCCTGTTGATCAGTTGATTGACCCACTTTTCCCTCAAAATATTTTTCCGTAGAGCTCCCAGAGAACTGGACTGACACGCGGGAGACCATTGTAGAGGGGATGACGTTTAATCTTCGTCACCTCGGCATGACACTAGTGGACCAGCCCAAGGGAGAAGAGCTGTCCGCCGCTGCAGTTAAGAGGATTGTTGCCACGGTGAGAGCTAGAGTAATGTCATTCAGGATGTCATACAGTCCACATTACGACTGGGTATTGTTCAAAAATCTTCATTACCAGTACTAATACTGTGACTTGGCAGGGTTTTTCCTGTAGAGAGGGACTTTAGCCAGCCCCAGGGTTAGGGTAAGGATAGAAACAACAACAACTACAAGCAGAACATAGACTTGAACATGAGCGCTAATCTCAGTTTTATCTCCTAGAGTCGGGCTGTACATGACTCTCCCGGGGAATCTTCTTTTTTTATTTATATATACTGTATATATTCATTCATTTGGGTTTCACCTTACCATGCATACTGAATCACAGGGTCAGTCCCTGTCTTGTCACTGTAAGTGTCTCATTCTTATCCCTAAGTGCGTGCGTGCGTGCGTGCGTGCGTGCGTGCGTGCGTGCGTGTGGCTACTTGGACCTTGAACTTTCCTTTGGGATCGAACTAGCAATCTATTGATCTATTGCTCTATCTACGCAAGCATAATAAACATAGCCCTGTCTCTGTGCGTAATGTAGAGTTTTTCCTGCGTGTCTCTATGACATGTAATGCTAGACAGCCAATCAGCAGCATTATTAGATCTTGGTAGAAGCACGCTGCATTGGCTCACTGACGCTGCTGAGATGGACTCCTGAACCACGAGGCATTTTTACAATATGCATTACTAAGGAGGCAACTCGGTCAGTGCCTGAAAACTTTAGTTGCTTTTTGATGCACCAACATTTTCATATCAGCAACGCAAAGAAAACTGTTTGATTGAAAATGTGCATTAAAACAAGTGGACACACTAAACCTCTCTAAAAACTAAGATGTGTTTTTTTTCTTTGTTGTTGCTAGTGTGGCAGGTTAGTAAATAGGTTATTGATGAACTAGACTACAATATTTCCCTTTTGGAGATTTTATTCGGTTACATTTCTTAAATTCCCACTTTGCTTCGAGCACTTTTTGTAAATTCTGGACTTAAAATGGTTTTAAAAGCCACTGTAGGTACTTCCCCCTAGTTCAAAACACTAACATTCTATTAAAGAAACTCTTCTTTTAATAATTGTTTCTGTAACAGGCTAAAGCCATTGGGAAGAAGCCTAAGAAGGTTACTCTTAAGGTTTCCCCACGGGGAATCGTCCTGTACGACCGCCTGACCAATAAACTCCTGGAAAATGTCTCCATATACAGGTATGTTGAGAACAGCACGGGGTTTGCAGATCAACTTCTAGGTGACGGCGTTGTTGCACGTCTGAAACGGCTAAATTCAGATTCACAGCCTTATAAGACCGTCGCCATGTAGACGATGTGGCATGTTGCTTAACCCTTGTGTTGTCTTCCCGTCAAAACTGAAAATCAACACTTTTGTTGATTCTTTTTATTGAGGTTTTTAACTTTTTCTTATGTTTTTGTTCCTTTTTTTTAATGTTTGTTATGTTTTTAACACTACGTAACACTAAATTATTAACTTTAGTTTTATAGTTATCTTTGGAATTTATGGTCAATAAACCTCATTTATAGGAAATTATACCTAATGTTTGAAAAGCAGAAATTAGGAATTATTTAGACTAAAATTAAAGGAATGGATGTTGATTGATAATCACAGACTGGAATATGTCAACTTTTACTCAGTACTACTTCGAAACGACTTCAATTTTTTTTTTTTTTTTAAATGCTATAAAATTGAATAAGACCCAATATTAATGAAAGTAGAGATTTGTACTTGCCAAAGAGCGTTGTGTGGAATCAATCATGTTATTTTGGGTAATTTAAAAGAACATTGATATAGGAAAACGGGTCTATTTGACCCGAGGACAACTCTCTTTGACTTCTGGGTACGCTGTCCCTCTAACCTGTCCCCTCTGGCCTGCAGAATATCCTACTGCACAGTGGACAAACAACATGATAAAATGTTTGCTTATATCGCTCAAAACACCCTCAATGGGACCCTGGAGTGCCACGCTTACCTCTGCTCCAAAAGGAAAGTGGTGAGTTAACTACAGCATCAGTGTTTTACTTCATAATGCATATCATTTAAATTCCAGTGCAGTGATATTTTAACTTGGTTATTATGAATGTCTAACTCCGAGAGATAAGTGTACCTTTTTTAGTGTGTAGTTTGACGGGTGTTAACCTCTCTTTATGGTCGGGTGCAGCGTTGGGAATAACTGACTACATGTACCAGCGTTATGTTTTCAGAATACAATTATGAGTGACTGTATTCCATTAGTTACAATTTTTTAAAAGTTGGTATTTAGAATACATTTACCAGTGTTGGGCAAGTTACTTTTAAAAAGTAATTAGTTACTTCTTCCAAAAAGTAACTAAATTAGATACTCAGTTACAAATTATAAAAGTAACTAGTTACTTCACAAAGTAATTAATGCGTTACTTTCAAGTACATTTTTAAAGGCTCAAATGTGACCCCACCTCCCCCCCTCTTTAATGGTAGTTACAAATACATGTGCATGTTCAATATTTGATGATAAATCTGAATATTATAATGCAATGGACACTTATTACAATACATTATTTACAGAAACTGTACACACATCTAAACTATTTTAATGTTGCTATGAGACAAAGTGAGACTAGCCTCCAATCAGATGCCATGTACGTAGATGTTATGTCTAGTGGATCCATACAAATAACAACAGATGTTTTGGAACTTTTGATATTTATTGCTCCTCAACGAGCCACAACTGGGCAAAATTAAATAATACTTATTAAGCACTATAGCACAAAGAAATAACAAATATATACACTCTTTGTTGTGTGGAAGAAGTGAGAGTGACGGCAATTAGCTTCGGAGTGAGTACCCACTCTAGAGTCATAGTCATATGTTTTCTGACCGCGGTGGGAAATCTTTGGCAGGAAAAGTCCCCCCCGTTTCATTACGCCATACCTGTCTCTTATTGACTGACTGACTGTCTTGTGTTGTACTTTGTGTGTCTGACTGCGTGCTTTCAAACACTCGCCCCACTCTATCTCTGATTGGCTTACTATGAAATTTTAATCAACCTCAGCCAATCGGCCCACTAACTAAGGAAGAACAGTTAAAAAAAAAAAAAAAAAGTCGGTCTGATGAAAACAACCGCTTCAATTATAGTAACGTGGCGCGTTTAATCTTGCATTTCATCAATTAGATTACTTGTTACTGAAAAACAGTAACGGCATTAGGGACACTGTTATTCCCATCACTGACAGTTACACTGTTGAAAGCACTGGATTACATGACGATACTTCTCACAGTTTAATACCATCTAAATAAATTAAGGAAATTCCACGCAATATATGTACAATATGAAGCCGCCCCCCCAGCCAACGTTAGCGCGTGGTAGCAAGACTGCGTTTTTTTTTTTTTTTAAGTAGGCTAAGCAGTCCGGGACTACAAATACAAAAATCTATCTGCTTGTTCATGTACACATGAAACCGTAGAAGTCCCGCTCCCCAAACCGGCTGTCATCTTCCTCTGCGCCTCCTGTGTGTTGAAAACCAGAAGGGCACTTTTCCTCTCATCTTACTTGCTTCCACACTCATCCCTTTCTCTTCCAGAATAACATAATACCCTACTTCCTTAATACTTGCCTCTCTCTTATCGAGGTAATGGAGACTGGTGGTAACAACTTTCTGTCCTCTGCTCTGACAGCTCTTGAGTCTCAGCACAGTTCACAACATCATACTGTACAGGTAAAAGCCAGTAAATTAGAATATTTTGAAAAACTTGATTTATTTCAGTAATTGCATTCAAAAGGTGTAACTTGTACATTATATTTATTCATTGCACACAGACTGATGCATTCAAATGTTTATTTCATTTAATTTTGATGATTTGAAGTGGCAACAAATGAAAATCCAAAATTCCGTGTGTCACAAAATTAGAATATTGTGTAAGGGTTAAATTTTGAAGACACCTGGTGCCACAAACTAATCAGCTGATTAACTCAAAACACCTGCAAAGGGCTTTAAATGGTCTCTCAGTCCAGTTCTGAAGCCTACACAAACATGGGGAAGACTTCAGATTTGACAGCTGTCCAAAAGGCGACCATCGACACATTGCACAAGGAGGGAAAGACACAAAAGGTTATTGCTGAAGAGGCTGGCTGTTCTCAGAGCTCTGTGTCCAAACACATTAATAGAGAGGCAAAGGGAAGGAAAAACTGTGGTCAGAAAAAGTGTACAAGCGATAGGGATCACCGCGCCCTAGTCAAGATTGTGAAAAAAAACCCATTCAAAAATGTGGGGGAGATTCACAAGGAGTGGACAGCTGCTGGAGTCAGTGCTTCAAGATCCACCACCAAGAGACGCTTGAAAGACATGGGTTTCAACTGCCGCATACCTCGTGTCAAGCCACTGTTGACCAAGAAACAGCGCGAAAAGCGTCTCACCTGGGCTAAGGAAAAAAAGAGCTGGACTGCTGCTGAGTGGTCCAAAGTCATGTTTTCTGACGAAAGCAAATTTTGCATTTCCTTTGGAAATCGAGGTCCCAGAGTCTGGAGGAAGACAGGAGAGGCACAGGATCCACGTTGCCTGAAGTCTAGTGTAAAGTTTCCACCATCAGTGATGGTTTGGGGTGCCATGTCATCTGCTGGTGTCGGTCCACTCTGTTTCCTGAGATCCAGGGTCAACGCAGCCGTCTACCAGCAAGTTTTAGAGCACTTCATGCTTCCTGCTGCTGACCTGCTCTATGGAGATGGAGATTTCAGGTTCCAACAGGACTTGGCGCCTGCACACAGCGCAAAATCTACCCGTTCCTGGTTTACGGACCATGTAAATGTAAATGTAAATGTGCTGTATTTATATAGCGCTTTTCCAGTCTTAACAACTGCTCAAAGCGCTTTTACATCTACAGGAAACATTCACCATTCACACACATTCATACACTGTGGCCGGGGCTGCCGTACAAGGTGCCACCTGCTCATCAGATAAACACTCACACACATTCACACTCCGATGCGCAGCACCGGGGGCAACTCGGGGTTCAGTGTCTTGCCCAAGGACACTTCGACAATGACTGCAGGGGCAGGGATCGAACCACCAACCTTCCAATTGGCAGGCAACCACTCTACCACTGAGCCACAGCCGCCCCTTGGTATTTCTGTTCTAAATTGGCCAGCCAACTCCCCTGACCTTAGCCCCATAGAAAATCTGTGGGGTATTGTGAAAAAGAAGATGCAGAATGCCAGACCCAAAAACGCAGAAGAGTTGAAGGCCACTATCAGAGCAACCTGGGCTCTCATAACACCTGAGCAGTGCCAGAAACTCATCAACTCCATGCCACGCCGCATTAATGCAGTAATTGAGGCAAAAGGAGCTCCAACCAAGTATTGAGTATTGTACATGCTCATATTTTTCATTTTCATACTTTTCAGTTGGCCAACATTTCTAAAAACTCCCTTTTTTGTATTAGCCTTAAGTAATATTCTAATTTTGTGACACGGAATTTTGGATTTTCATTTGTTGCCACTTCAAATCATCAAAATTAAATGAAATAAAAATTTGAATGCATCAGTCTGTGTGCAAAGAATAACTATAATGTACAAGTTACACCTTTTGAATGCAATTACTGAAATAAATCAAGTTTTTCAAAATATTCTAATTTACTGGCTTTTACCTGTATGTCTCCCTTGAGCCATCCAAAATGTATTCTGACATGAAATAGGAGACTTATTGAAGATCATGCCTATCATTCTGTTTATTCAGTTTTATTATTCAGTGTCACTGGGGTTGGTAAGCACTAATGCAGCCATGTGCTGTAACACCGTGTATTTCCCTTCTGTTTTCCAGGCTCAGGCAGTGGCTCTGACAGTAGCCCAGGCCTTCACTGTAGCTTTTGAACTCTGGCAAGTGGCTAAAGAAGGTAAGCACCACAGCAGTGAAGTACATTTTACTACATTTAGTACTGTACTTAATTACACATTTTAGGTACTTTACTTTTTATGCCACTTTCTACTTCTACTTTGCTACATTTTAGATGGAAATATTGTCTTTTTACTCCACTACATTAATCTGATAGTTACTTTTACAAATACATTTTTTTTTCACATTAAGCACATTTAGTTTATGAAATAGGTCATTTTATGATAAATTAAACTACCCAACAATATAACGGCCTACAAGTCACACAGCTGAATAGATTTTGAAGATTAAACACAGAACAGTTTGGATCATTTCCAGTTTCTAAAATGTCAATATTATACTTTTACATTTTTCTGATGGTACTTTTACTTAAGTAGCATTTTCAATGCAGGACTTTTACTTGCAACAGAGCATTTTTACTGTGTAGTATTAGTACTTTTACTTAAGTAAATCATTGGGGTACTTCCACCACTGCACCAGAGTCACCACTCTTCAAGTTCTAGAAAACACCCTCTCACACACACGCACGCACGTACACGCACATGCACACAAACGCTCAAGGACGTTTATATCTGCTGTAATAAACCCTTTTTGGTCTGCTTGTTCAATGTCTCTCCTCTATTCTAGAGAAAGGGAAAAGAGTGAAGTCCGGTTCAGCTGGAGATGGCGGCAGTAGTTCCCATTCAGAGAGATCCAACAGCCTGGAGAGCCTGAAAGGGACAGGTAAAAAAATAAAAAACAACCCGTGGCTGATGCAAACCAATCGTTGGCGCCAAATACTGTACATAGGGTTTTTGTTTCTCATTTCTTTCATTCTTGGGCAGCAGAGCAATGACGTTAAGCTCTTACAGTTTGAACCTGAGTCTAGAAAGTTGAGCCGGGAAGCGCCACCCACTTCTTTGCAGCACAAAAACACAAAACATGATAACCAATTGTGGTCTCCACACAGGACACACAGGACACACAGGACACACAGGACACACAGGACACACCGGTTAACAATCGGGAGGGATTGTTTTGGCATCTAGTCCATTTTTTTCTGCATTCTGCGAGCAAATCTGGCCCTATTAATCAATTATAAACAACATAAAAGTTGTTTTATGTTAAAAATACACATACAATGTAAATGATTTGATTCTGAATGAATAGTAAAGTTCGCTTCAGCTTGGTTGGCTCCAAACCACTTTCAATGTGTCTTACACACCCCTGCACCACTTATGTAATAAGACTCTTTTATGTCATTGTCTTGATTGGTTGCATGTTTTCATGGAAAAGGGGGCTTTACACAACCTTATCACAACTGAATATTTGACTGTTGTGTTATACATTTTATGTAGTCTTGATTGGCGTGGTCATTTACATTTAACAGGTTGTAAGTCTAGTTCTTTAAGTAAAGTGCAGCACACCACAGTCAAGTTTGATCAAATAAACTGTAATTTGGGTAGCTCACCTGGTAGCGAATGCGCCCACATATAAAGGCTTACTCCTCCATGCAGCGGACGTGGGTTTGACTCCACCCTGCGGCCCTTTGCTGCATATCATTCCCCCTCTCTCTCTCCCCTTTTATGTCTCCATATGTCCTATAAAAATAAAGGCCTAACGTGCCAAAAAATAATCTTTAAAAAAATACAATAGTAATTTCCCACTACATTGTGGTTACTGACAATGCAGAGAGACTAAAAAATATATATATAAAAAATAAAATCTTATTCCACCTTTTACCTAGAAAATTACAGGATGGGGGTAAACCTTTTCTAATAAGGTTAAGGGCCTTTGTTCTTGTGTCACCCTGAGGTCACACTTTACATTTGTCACTCCACTATTGGTCAAAAAATCAGTTTTCTGTTATGTAGTGACATACAACATAACAGGACGGCTAGGCTTCTAGTCCCTTCAAAATACACACAGATTAACTGTATAGACTTTGAACTATGGATAGATTATTTGCCCTGGACGATTATTGGGCTGGTTTCTGGCGGTTTGCAGATGATCTGTATCTGTGTTTCATTTGCCTGATGATAACTGATTAAAGTTCATTAATTACAAAAGTGCAATTCTTTGGCTTGGCTACAGCTCCTCTGTCTGTCCCTCTGCTTCCATTTCACTCACCGCTGAGTCTGACCTCAAGAGTTGTGTGTTCATTCCAAGATCTTAATTTTGACTTTCATTAGCTATGTACTGTATATATGCATATCAGCTCCAAATATCGGTTTTATTTAATTTTTTGGTTTTATTTTGAAAAACCAGCATCGGTCGATTCCCATATTTAACCCTTGAGTTGTCTTTGATTCGACCATGAAAATCAACACGTCTTTGTTTTTTTTTTCGATACTTTTGGTGCTTTTTTTCAACGTTGTGGAGCTTTTTTTGACGTTTAACCCTTCTTTACTATGTATAAACACCACTTACAAACTTGTTTACACTATGTTTAAACTTTATTTTTGGAAATTGTGGTCAATAATCCTCTCTTTTTTTTTCTTCTTTTTTTTAAAGCAGAAATTATGAATTATTTAGACTAATATTATTAATAGCGTGAGGATACTGTTTCGAAACATTGCATAAAATACCCCAAATTCAATAGAAGTAGAGATTCGATCTTTTGTTGTACTTGCATAGCCCTATGTATGGAATCATTCATGTTATTTTGGGGTAATTAAAATTAGGTAGTTAACGAGAAACCCATATTTCGGATATTCACATTCCTATAGATATTTTGAAAACGGGTCAAATTTGACCCAACGACAACACAAGTGTTAACAACTAACGGCGTGTTCTTCACCTCCACCTGTCCTTCCATCTCTCAAGTAGATGTTGCCACAGACAACCTATTGGACTTTGAGGACAATGTGAATGTGGTGGTGGAGACCAATGGGAACGCAGAGGAGGATCAGCTGGATAACTGCAGGCCCTCTGAGACCACCACCACCAACAACAACTCTGCCTTGGTAAGGCCCTCCACTCCTCTGGTGAGGCGGATGCAACGCCCCTAAGTCTCACTCTAAACTTGTCTTAAGATCCATTTTCCATTTGAGATGTAAAAGATGTGATGTTGCAAGTCTTCTGTGTTTCAGATTGATTTGTCTTTGAATGTATTACACAGTTGAAAATAAAGTGAGATGTCTTAAATAGGTGTGTCTAACATGTAGTTATATGAAACTGCATCACCACACATCTTTGTTATTTTCACTGGGTGAATATTACACTTAATTTTCTTCTTTTTTCGTCTTTCCAGGAAATCGAAGATGGTTTGGATGAAGCCTTCTCCAAGTGAGATATTAGTCTTAATAGTTTAATTATTCAGTGAAATTTATACTAATTGATTCTCTCTGCTGCTTGTTAAAATAATACCCCCTCCCCCTCAATCTCTGCCTTGTCAAATCCTTCAGTGTACTGTAGTCCACTCTCACAATGCCTGGCTTTACAGCGCCACTTACTGACGATTTCCGTGTACTGCAGGATTGTTTTATTGAGAAATCACTTGATAGCTAAACTTTAAAGTGTCCTCAATCTGTTGTGTGTTTTGTCTCCAGCTGTGCTCTGGATAGCTATGGTTCATGTCCAGGTAAAGTTTAGTACCACTGTCGGCTGTTACAAGCCTTGTAGTATTGTAGTGCCTAATTACAGTACTAACCCAACTATAACCCATTTCTCATATAACCAGAAATTGCTTATTTTCTTTTCTTCCCGACAACCCTCTTGATAGTCTTTGTTTGTCTTGACTGGACTGACTCACTGGGAGTAATGGCACTTCGCTACACACACCGAGCGCTTTGCCGAGCAATTACTCTGTTTGTGGTCACTGGTGTGGAAGTGGAGCAGTGGGTCACTTGATCCTAGTGACAAATTAAACAACTTATCCCACGGATCAAGTGAACCGGATGTCTTAAAGTAATCTTGTTGACCTCCACCCCACTTCTTATCCCAGAGAGGGAAAAGGCAGTTTGCTGCCAAACCGAGGGATCTTAATTAGAAGAGATGGAGGCTTTAGTTACACAAACGTGTCTGGGAGGTCTGAGCTGCTGTGGAGGCAGCACTGAAATCACTACTCGACCCCAAACTTTAAAGAGCAAACGGCTATTCTTTCTAAGTGACATTTAGGCCTGAAGTGGGGGGAAAAAAAAGGGGATATCAAGTACTTGTGTTAATCACTCAAAAAGCAGTCCTACTGGCCTACGCTGTTAGCTAGAAAGCTCACCTTGTTAGACTTCAGTTTTTTTGTTTTTATTCCTTTTACTAATTAGTTTATTTGACTTTAACTCTGCTAAGAAGATAATTTCCCGCCTCCGGTGATGCTCTTACTCTGGGAAATGTTTGTATTAGAAATAATTATGAATAGACTCCCAGGCCTGTTTATTACGAGCCCTCATGTGACGAAAGAATGTAGTTTGTCTTAATAAGCCTCAGTAGTTTAATCCAGCGTCTGAGCTCTAGACAAGTTCCTCCATAGCTAGAAGCCGAACAGACTTCTATGACGAGTTCTGAACTCTGTATTGTGCTGTTTTATTAAAGTCTTCAGCCAACCCCTTGAACTGCCTTGCACATTGCAAATTTACACTTGAGACGTGTACATTTGTGTTTTGTGCATCTTTTTTTATCATAAAGTTTTATACTTTTATATTTCTTGTTTGTACCTATTTTAGACTTTTAGCACTGCCATTGAAGCACCACCACATTGCACTTCATGACACAATCCTTGAATCCTTAATGCTCACTAGCGCTCCAAAAGTCAGTCTGTAGCTGGAAAAATAGTCACCAAAAAATGCACTATTCCCTCCAGTTGGAGTAACATTTGCTAAAATCTACAGCGCGCTGTACTTGTCAGTCGTTTTCAAAGATTTGTGTCAAGAGATTTAAAGAGATATTGAGAGACTAACTTGGGTTTGGTCTATGATTGAAATTTGGTGTCTAATATGGAAACCATAGAACAAAACAAGCCACAACCTTTTCAAACTGTTTAACCCTTGCGTTGTCTTCCCGTCACAATTAAAAATCAGCACTTTTGAGGCTTTTTTATAAATGTTTTTAAATTGTTCTTATGTTTTTGTCCCATTTTTCAACACTTTTGACGCTTTTTCCCCCCGATGTTTGTCACTTTATTTTGACGTTTTCAGAACTACATAACACTAACTTATTAACGTTTAGTTTGAGTTATTTTTGGAATTTATGTTCAATGAACCTCATTTATAGGAAAATA
This sequence comes from Etheostoma spectabile, assembly GCF_008692095.1. Lineage (NCBI taxonomy): Eukaryota > Metazoa > Chordata > Actinopteri > Perciformes > Percidae > Etheostoma > Etheostoma spectabile. Next base: position 29,018 of record NW_022604402.1, read on the forward strand.
TACCTAATGTTTAAGTTAGAAAAGAAGAACTTAGGAATTATTTAGACTAAATTTAAAGGAAGTATGTTGATGGATAATCACAGACTGGAATAAGTCAACTTTTACTTTAAACCATTTCAAAACCACTTAAATTTTTTTTTTCCAAATGCTATAAAAATCCCTAAAAAAAAATGCTATTGCTAAAATGCTATAAAATGAATAAGACATACACAACACCCCGAAATGAAGAGTAGAGATTTGTTCTTGCCAAAGAGCGTTGTGTGGAATTAATCAAGTTGTTTGGGGTAGTTACAAAGAACTTTGATGTATGAAAACGGGTCAATTTGACCCGAGGACAACATGAGGGTAAACAAACCGTAACAGAGCTTTTTCATCCTTCTCTTCTCCTGTCTTGTCAGACTGGCAGTGTCGCGTACTGACCCCCAGGTCCTGGACATTGGGGTGACGCCCCAAGACTGGCTCGCTGAACCCGACTGGGATTCCACCAATGGGAACACTTCCAACGCTCTCGACCCTTTCGGGGACGATGTCTTCGGCTTCTGACCACAACACAGCAGAGAAAGAGGCGACAACTGAGGGGAGGACGGGTGTCTTTATGTCTTCCTGGGAATGAGTGTGGAGTTGCGAGATAACGTTTGGCCTCCTCACTTTGTTGGTGCCCTCTTCACATGGACAAGTCTTCCGTTTTTGTGGAAACAGAATGGGCTGCTGCCCCTGCACACCAAAGCAATAATATCATCCTGTTCACGGTTACTGCATCTGTCCTATTATTATTATTATTATTATTATTATTATTACACCGCAAACATTCTTACAAACCTACGTTTACCTAGTTCATCTTACATCAGCATTTGTTGTCCTGTTGTTTGCAGTTACATTGTTCTGTTTCAGTAGCGTCGTAATCAATGTGTTGTATATGTGTTTAGTTATAATTTATAGATTTGTAATTATTTTTTTATGGATGAAGAGTAGGATTTAATTCCGACTGATGTACAGACTGCATCAACAGCCTTAATAACAGCGGGACAATCAGCCACACTGCATTAAGGTTTCAATGGATGTAGTTTATTGTGAGGATTTAGCCATCCACCGGCCCTGGATTGTAAAGTGATGTCTAAAATGTAAAAAAAAATCAAGCTAGTTGTATTTATATGAACCTTTTGTATCAGTGGACATGTTACAGGCGGTACTTTTTCACTGCAGTGTAACAACGTTCTCTGGACGGACGCCCAGATGTGTTCATGGTTCGATTCCATTGTGGCCATTTCATGTACAATATCCACCAGCATTATACAGAATTAAAATATATTCATAGAAAAAAAAATGGACTTCTTTTTGGTACATAAATAGGATTTATAAACAATACAGTGATTACATTTACATACTGTACCAGCTGTATGTTAAATGGGGAACATATTGCCGAGGTCAAGCAAGGATATTTTAACCCTTGTGTTGTCTTCCCGTCAAAATTGAAAGTCAACACTTTAGTTGACGCTTTTTAATTGATTTTGTTTTCTTTTCTTCTTTTTCGTTTTTGGCCCTTTTTTCACTTTTTTTTCACGTCATTTTATGAATTTATAATCAAGAAACCTCCTTTTTAGGAAATTATACCTAATGTTTGAGTTAGAAAAGCAGAAATTTTGAATTATTTCGACACATTAAAGGAAAGTATGTTGATGGATAATGACAGACTGGAATATGTCAACTTTTAATCAATACTATTTTAAAACCGCTTCAATTTCTTTTATAAAATGAATAAGATACCCCAAAAATTAATGAAAGTAGAGATTTGTGTGGAATCAATCATGTTATTTTGGTAATTAAAAAGCACACTGATATAGGAAAACGGGTCATTTGACCCGAGGACAACATGAGGGTTAAACTAAAGTGCTCAGAAAATTTAAATTTGAACATCTGCAATTCCATGTCTAACTGGTAAACTATTTGCAAATAAAGATAATAAACTAAAAGTAAAGCACCATTCAGACATACATTAGATGCACATCCAGTATTTAACATGTTACATTAAAAAGAAATTGGAACGGATTAAGACGTTCCATGAAAACTAAAATACAACAAAACATAGCAGAGCATGTGCCTCAGAAGAATAGAAGCAATGGCAACAAAAATACAAAATAACTTGCATAAAGCAAAATTAAAAATAAGATCCATCCTAACAGTTGCATATTGGATCTTTACGGAAAGGCTGCCTCTCTGTCCTCCTTTTCTTGTAAATTTAATGCCATTGTTTTCGATGACCTAAGGCAGTGGATAAAGAAGGAGCAGTCCACTAAGTAGCTGCTTAACCATTCAGAGCCTTGTAAACTAGTAATACTAATAACTGATTTAAAGCCAGGAAAACCAATGCAAAGTTATTTTCCCCCCACTCAAATATACAAGAACCTGTCTATTGTTGGAATGGTTACTTTGATTTGTGAGAAATCAGGTTATCCAAAGTCACTGTGAAACCTTAAAGTGATATGGAGTGAGCCTCCTTTTTCATAACTGCAAGGATCTTCCCAAATGATTTATGAAGATAGGCCACCTGAACACTGAACACTGCATGTGTTTGGATCACTGTGGTCACAGTTTGAGGGTTACTGTGTAGGCCTATATTGTTGTTTTTGCATCATCTTCTGACAAATGTTCATATTTGTTGATTTGATCCTTTGCGAATAGAACATTCATACTTATGACATGAGTGTGCAGTTTGTTTTTACCAGCAGCAGGGGGCAGTCTTGTACTAGCCAATCATGTGAAGACCAGCTATTTTGAGTCTGTAGCAGCATCTGATGCTGGTCACATCTTCAGCCCAGTCATTTGTATTCTCCATTTACGGATCATCACGTTATAGCATGTCTAATTCTTTCCAATATGCCCCTCCTCTTCCTGCTTCTATATTCTAATTGACAGAATCGATAAATAAAGATGTCATGAGGAGGTAAAAACTGCAGGATGTCTTGTGTCAGATTGATCTATAAACCACCAGCGGGAGGACATAATGGCAGGGGTCTTCAGCCTGTCTGATGTCCTTGTCACAGCTGTGACACACACACACACTTCAGGGGTGAAAGTCACGCAGGTTCTCCCCCTTTCTCTCCCTAACTAGGCTCTGATTCAGTGAAGCACGTTTTTTTTTTTTTACAATTCTTCCCGACAAGCTTACTTACCTGCATTATTTAACAGCCTTTTTTTCAAAGGGAGCTCCAACTCTCTGTCTCACTCTTTGTAAATTTGATGAAAAGCATGCACGCTGAGATGCCATGGCAATGTGTTGGAGCAGTTGGATGGAGAAATGGTGACATTCATTTTGCATTGTTCCTTCTTCTAGATGTACAGATAACAGCAGTGAGTGCTGGCTGACAGAGAAGCAGGGGACTAAATACAGTATTGGAAAGGGAAAAGAGCTCAGAAAGATGCGTGTAGGTGTGTGTCTGCGTATCCATGTCTTCATTTTTGACGTCCACGGCACATCAGACAGACCCAAGCACTCCCTGCCATCCAAGGCTAGAGCCAAGAACCAAACTGTTTGCATCATTAGGCTCCATCAGCCTCCTCTGACAGTATTCTGAGTCATCTGCCACTACCCCATTCATTATACAGCAAATTTCACCGTTTTACTTGACACCATTAGCTTGTGTGTGTGGGTGGGTACACCTGCGATTGAACACTCTCTGGAGCTGCAGTCTAATTTATGTTTTTGGTTCCACAGGATGCCCAGAATGGGCGGAGTGTGTGTGTGTGTGTGTGTGTGTGTGTGTTAGGAGTTGTTATAGTGATGCATGGCAGCTGCTAATCCAGACTCATAAACCAGTCTTGAGTTTAAAGGCCTGGGCCACGTCCATTGCAATCTAACCTTGTCACACCCCACATGCTGGAGGCCAGCGTTGACTCTCACCAAAAATGTTGAAGTGATCCAACATATTAGGTGGATATTGGTCTTGCAGTGAAGCATGAACATCCGCTTTAGCCTTTCCTGGAGCGGTCAACGCTTCTCGCAACCAGTGCGATGGGAAGGGCTTGATCTGGACCACAGTGGGATATTTTAATGTTGAGGTTTGATTGGATTCAATACAAGTATGTTCATTTTCATGATCAATTACTCTGTAAAACTTAGTGATTTATTATCAGTGGTAAAATGTTCCTATCATATTTTTTCCAGAAGAACCGGACTGAAGTGTATTACTGTGTCATGCATCTATATATATATATACATGAAAAGTCCATTTGCTGAGGAAGATCATATACTATTACTGAAAGTCTGAAAGTAGGGCTGGGCAATATGGAGAAAATCAGATATCGTGATAGCTGATGATATCTGGTGATTTTGTATTCTTGTCCTGATACCTCGATGACGATATTGTGGCAATATTATAAAAACTCAAAAAAATCTCAGTAAAAGGCAACACTTAAGCCGTTTACGATATTATGATATCCAAAATCTGAGACGATATCTAGTCTCATGTCACAATATTAATATAATATCGATATATTGCCCAGCCCTGACTGAAAGCTCCAGAACTACTACTGAATGAGCCATGTGGTGTGATTTTTCACTCAATAATCAATTAACATTTCAAGAAAACATCATCATAATTAAATTCTGGCTCATAAACTAATTTATTAATCATTTAATTTATAATTATGAATAATTAATTTCAATTATCCTTTTTTAACACGGTGTTACATTCGGCTTTCCCCATCATGACAAGACCGAATACTATTTCTAACTGATATTTGATAATTTGATGTTTCTAACTGACAAGAATGTACAGCAAACACCAGGACACGTAAATGGTGCATTGAAAATATTTTATTTCTTTCCTGTGTTAATACATAATTACATTTATATTTTCATAGAAATAGCATATATACCATGGGTTTGAACGATAGCAGAGTCATGCTAGCCCTCATGAACAGGTTTTATCCCATGAACATCAAAATGGCTCAAACACAGACGTCATGATGGTACATAAAACACTGACTCCATTATTCTGCTGTAAATCCATGCTTCTTGGTTATTTGCTTCGACATCAAGTACAAATATATGCCATAGGTAAAGGGCCCTGTTTTTTACTATGTGTAGGACCTTAGGGTGAGTATTCAAGGTTCTCAACAGTCACTCATCCAGTCATCTACAGTACAGGCAAACTAGGCGTTACTATGGAACCCATGCACCTTCTGGGCAAGACCCGCCCTTCAATGGCATTCACACGCCACTATTGGCCAGGCGTCAATGCTTACGCAACGTAACGGAACCGATTTTTTCAGGTCCTATCCCCTGACCTATCTGAGGTCAATGCCTAACCCCAACCATCGGGCTGCTCCGGAGGGCGGGACTTGCCTAGAAGTGGCGTGGGATCCATAATAACATGCAAACTAGGGTAGATGGGATGATTTTAACCATTTTGTAGACTTCCGTTGGCACATGACTATTAGATAAGCAGGAATTCAATTGTTTTTAAGGCCTGAGGTTAATGAGAAACTCATGTTGTTATATTGGGACGAATTGCACTACTAGATTATTTATTACGTTAACATTTCTTAAGTCTTATAGGTGTGAGAACTGAGGGTCTAAAACATCCATACAAGAGAAATAATCTTGCTTTGGTGGGATTGGACTGTAAAGGCAAGCAAGCATATGTTTGAAAAAAATCCAGTTTTTTAATTTACTAAAATGTATAAATGACGGCCTGCCAACCTGCATGGGTACAAAGTTAAGCAATAACTGATTAGATATTATTTGGCCATTGTGCTACATTTTATGACCGGTATATGCAATTTTTTGTTTTCATTTCCACTTCTTATTGTTTCCAATTACATTTTCTGTCCATATTCCTTTCATATTTGCTTCAATGATGATCCCTAAAGTTCAAATTTGAACTTTGTTTCTAGATTTCAACTTACTAACACCTCTGTTAACATTCAAAGGAGCTTTTAAACTCCAAACTAATGATCTTCTCTCTTTCTGTGGCTGTCACTTGTAATTTTATTCCCACATCTGTCCTCTCTGTCTGTCTTTAGGTCTCTTTCCCAGTCTCAGTCTCCATATTGGCACATGCCTCATTGGATGTTCACCTTGAGCAGCTGTCGAGTCGCCTCCTGCAGATTCAGATAGACAGAGACAGAGCTGTCTGGGCCAGGCCGGCCTTCTGCTGCTCCCCCCAATGTGTCAGTTTGGACCACAGCCAGCCAGAGAATGGACTTGGTGCATGAGTGTGTATGTGTGTGTGTGTGCTTGGATTAGCCCGATACTAGAAATATTACCACTTCAGGTACATTATTACTGTTATTAAGCACTTTGATACTTTTATCACAGAGTATTTCAGATTAATGTTCAGTGATCCAGAGAGTGTTAACCCCCATACATCCATTTTAATGAGAAATCTAGAAAAGTTCCCCTTGTCCATGTGAGTGGCAAGATGATTCCTTCGATTAATCACAAAATGAAGATAAAGTTATTTAGATTTCCGAAGACAAGAAGATGCAGCTGCTTATTTCAAAGAGTGTGATGTCAGTAGTTCAAAGAACAGTCCGACCTTTTGAGTAACGAGCTTGTTGTCTTTCAAACTCTTGTCGGCTAAGAAAAGCACTTCAAACAAAGTCCTAGCCTGATAATAAGACAGGAACTGACATTGTTTCCCATCATTCAAATGAAAGAGTTGTTTTTTTCGGTAAGATGATATACAACTTGTACAGCTGCATCCACCTCATCCACGCTTGCGGACATTTCTTAACTACTAGCTAGCTAGCTATGTAAAAAGATGTCGCCCCATAGTTAATTCTGCCAACCAGCTCTGATTGTTCGTCTGCAAATCCAAGCAGTGGTGTCGGTATAAACATCAACATCTTGAGATATGTGTGGTGACTCAGAAGTCTGAAATCAGGCTAGCCAGGTTAGCACGAAGACTGGAAGCCTCATTCCCATCTGACTTGATTTGGCATACACATTCCTCACATTTGTGGGACTGTTTCTTTAAATAGTAAAACTACTTAAACTACTTCGACTGTGTTGTCTGATCACGTCGGTATCTAAAAGTTAGATGACGTGTTGTCCGATCACGTCAGTAATAACAAGTCCGTACGACGTGTTGTCTGATCGCACAAACCGAACTTCAGAGTTGTTCCTGAAAGACTACACTCGAAGGCAGAGTGAGTCTCTCCAGGAGGAAATTTATAGTCATTCGTGTGAAAAGTGACAGAAATAGTCCTGTCAAGGTTGAATAAAACAAGAGCTAGAGAGAAAAAAAAAAACGGCTCCTTTTCTCACCTCCACACAGGTGGCCAAACACAGCTGGCAGATCACAGATGGCCAATCACAGCGTGACGTGGGTGTAGAGATAGCTGCTGCTTCCGAAAGTAACAAAAATGCACAAAAACACAGCTCCACCTAAGTTTGATGCCAGAAAGGTGTGTGGGCAGAGGTTCAGAAGCTATTCTACAGTAGCGTGTACTGGCCCTTAAGAAAATAGAAGTAAGCTACTTGCTGTGAATGGAAAGGAGAGTATGGCTGAGCCAACATCTGCGCAACCATCTTCTCCTGATCTCTTCTTCATGAAAGACAGAGACTAAAGGCATGACAGCGAGGAGGAAACACATCTTCTGACTGAAATCTTTCCCTGCTTTCACCAACTACAACCACTCTGACTCCAGCTTCGAACAGGCTCTCTCAGACGCTACCAGCTCCACTCCCCTCGAAAGAAACAATCACATTCACATCCCCAGCGTCTTTGTCGGACCCGCTTGTTCTTCAGCCCCCTCGTGTTGTCTTCCTGCCGACCTGCCGACCTGCAATTTTTTTTTTTCTGAGTCAAAATTCCAAATGAAAAACCTTTTGACACTTTCCCCCGATGTTTTGTGTCACTTTTTCAACGTTTGTTGACTTTTTCTGAGCCTTTTGAAATGTTTGTGGGTTTTTTTCCCCCCACAAATTCTTTAAGCATTTTAGCACTTTTATTAAAATTAATTTTATTTTTGTAAACATTTTTTCACATTTTAGTTACTTTTATTCACGTTTATTGACATTTTTTGACATTTTTTTTTAATTTTACATTGTCACACACAAGTTTATCAATTTTTTTATCGTCCAAATACTATAAAATCGACAAAAAACACCCAATTCAATGAAATTAAACTGATTATTTGTTTAACTTGTGAGGAGTGCTGTTGGAGCACCCACGTTACTTTTTTGGACAATTTTTTTGAAAGAAACCCAAATTTCTGATATAGAAACTTTTTGAAAAGAGGTCAAATTTGACCTGAAGACCACAGGAGGGTTAATTCTGCTGTGTTTTACAGGACAGCCATGATGCCCCACTTCTGTCATTGTCTCTTTCTCTGAGTCTGTGTGCAGGTACCTTCTTCTTTATGTCAGACGGTTTGTCTACCCCCCCGCTTGAGTTCCAAACCACCACTGGAGTCCCTTATTTATTCATTCACACAGTCATTCTGCTGAATCTCTTTTCCCACTAGATGCATTTGTTTTACGCCCATTCGTATTGTTTGACAGATTGGTGTGATTATACTGGTCCCTTTTTTCAGAGTAACCTAACATCAGGCTGAAAAGCAATGTTTCACCTCTGACCAGTTGGGGTCACAAATTGTGCTTTGTTGCACTTGAAACCATAGTTCAGAACCGACACGAACACACACGCCTGTTAACTCGATAATAAAGCCGTCATTTTTTTTTCTTTCAACTCAGGGCAGGACCACATCTCGCAAATACAGATTTTCATCCGAGAGACGCTGTGATTGGTGGAAAGGATATGGAGCAAGGGACTGGCAGCGACATAACCAATCGCACTATCACAGACGCTCCACTTAGCACCAACGGCCATGTGTATTTTAAAATGAATGCAGCCTACTGGCAGTCTGGCACCTGGGTGCTCCGCAGCTCAAGCACCTACGGTATTGAAACCACACCCAAAGGTGATGTCACAGTTCCATGGAGTACACCTGTACATCCCTATATAGAGTCTGGCTCAACGGATATACATCACTGGGATAAAGCCCGAAATATCTCTGCTATCTATTTTGCAAGTCATCTGGGCAAGTCAAGCATGTCCGCAGTCCCGTCCCCCCCCCCCCCATCCCTGAATAGATAAGCAGTGTAGCGCTGTGGAGGTCTGGCAATGAGATTACTCTTTATTTCTTTATCTTTATATTTTATATAATGTAACTTCATTCTAAAGTTTTTGTTCATTTTTAACCACATAAAATAATCAATTGAAAATTGACCTTTCTCAAAGCCCCCACCCCCATTCAGCTGTAAAGCTTTCCGTTCTTGTACGAACATACGCTTTGTACAATGAAAATGGAGGCCAATCCCCGCTTGGAATATTATGTAATCTTTAAATAATGGGCTCTAGATGTCATTCAGATGTCCTAGTTTCTAGCCAAGCTAAAATGATACCCATCACTGGCAGATTCAACAGTATCAGCTGTTACTAGCTAGCTAATGAAGCTATTGTTACATCCCCAAGTTGATTGAAAACGCTGCCTCTGGCTTACTTTTTTTATTTTTTCCAGCTGACTCATTTTTAAAACGAGAACATGACAACTTCAGACATGGCGTTGTGCCAAAAAACTGACCCCTGATTTCCACCAAGTCAACAGTCAATAGGAGTCAATAGGTTTCCATTAAAGTCAATGTGTGTATTTTGCGTTGCGTTCCGACTCCATCCCACCCAGCTCCGGCGATCCCCAGCCCTCCGGAGCAGATACGCAGAGCTTCTATTTGCTTCTATTGCGGGACAGGAAGTCAAGCCCAGAAACCAAATAAAACGCTTGGTTAATTTTCAAAATAAAACACCATGCTCACAACGGATCATATTTCCCTGCACTACACCTTGAAAATGTCATAATGGGCGAAACAGGCCTGAAGTCAACAGGTCAGAGGTTTCGTGGTTCTGTTTATAGAAACTACATCCTGTTATATTGTGCAATCATACGGGAATTTGCGAGATCTCGTGGTCCTCGTGACTTCAGCTACCGGTTGTTCCTGGATCCAGGGTTAGGTTGGACAAAGTAATGCGTCTTTGGGCTTTGTTGTGTTATCCCTGACTATTTATGTATTTTAATGCCTGACAGAGAGTCATTTATATTTAAATGGTCAAATAAAATCAATCAATCAATCATTGAAGCAAATAGCCTGCATCATCACCAACGCTACGCTCCAAGCTCTTGAAATGCCAAATATCATTCTGCATCACTGTTCAGGGTCCATTATGTGGCTTTCTTACATCTTGTAAATGTTTCAACTTTTAGGTATGTGCTTATTAAAAGTGTAAAAAAAAAAAGTGCTACTTTTTCTTACCATCTTGTCAGTTCTCTTCTTTCATTGATTCCTTCATTCTCCTCCTCCCTCTAGTCTATTTGGCCTTACTTGTTTACCAGGGGACGTGTCCATCAAAGCCAGTCTGAGACAAAAGCTGATACATGAGCACAGAAACGAGGGCTAGGCAGTGGCCCGGTCCCGAATGAGAGAGAGAAGAGGTGATGCACGGAGGGCGGCTGAAGGGAGTCTGAGAGTGGATATAATGAGAACGAGGGAGAGGTAAGCTGGGGAGGGAAGAAGAAATGAGGACAAGAGTGGTGAAGAAGAGAAACCAAGAAGGGTGGAGTGACAAATGAGAAAAGGAGCATTGTAACAGAGGGATAAAGAGTGAGGGGAAAGTCATAAATGAATGTGGAAGAGGTTGCTGGAGACAGAGGAGGATAAATGGAGCCTGATAAAGGAGAGAAAAGGTAAAAAATAGATGGCAGGGTTTCGGTGTGCTGGCAGAACGGAAGATTGAGATGGGAAAGTAATGGCTGTCTCTCAACACAGTATACAGTATTTATATGCGAGGCAGTATATAAAATCCAGCGTGTATGTGGTACTGATAAGCAGTCATCTCAACCAACGAGGCATTCAGACATCTAGTCATATCTCTAATGTGGCTGCAAGACCGCTGTGCTCTGCTGTGCAGCATTTCTTTTTTTTTCTTTGTCTCATTTTTTGGTGAAATCAGCAGGTGAGCAATTGCAATTTTATGGACAACACATCCTAATTGAACATGAAGTCCCTATGAAGATAATGAAGCTGTATCTTTGCTGGATAATTCAAATGACGTCCTTTGCCCCTTCAGATAAAACCATGAAGTGGTAAACTAAATGTTATTAATATTTATGCTATGATTTCCTTTGTAAGTAATAGGATGTGTGAATGCACATCAAAGAATAGTGATTTTCTAATTGATTAATCTTTTCATTTATTTTTTGTTTTGTTTTAGGATTAGGCTGCTGCCATTGGTTAATATTTTCCTTTTATGTCAACAAATCCCATTGAAAAGACCAAAACCAGCAATTTCTACCTTAGTCTCAATACATTCCAACTTGGCCTGTCTGTGACACTCAGCCCTAAGTCCATTTTGTTCCTACTGACGAAGTGATTTATTTAAAATAGCTCACAATATCTAGTTTTCTAGGTTAGGGTTATGGTTGTGGTCCTCCATCGGAGTGATGCAGGCAGGTAAATGGGGACCTCTGGGCCCGCTGCATGTACAGCAGTACACAAAGCTGGTTAAAAATCA
>NW_022604403.1:0-20302 GCF_008692095.1 Etheostoma spectabile
AATGATAGAGTTGAATAAAGCACCACATCCTGTTTTCAGTTTACATTGTAAGTGTGGCTTCACTGCCAGGAACAAAGGCTGCTGCCTCTGCCATTGAAGCAGCATAGCAGCGTGTGTCAGAAAAGTTCAGAGAAATCATGGAGATGGACTTTAGCTTGCCTTAAAGATGCTTCTCAGAAACAACCCCACCGCAGCAGGGACCAGAGTCTGTGCCAGTTACAGGGGTATACACTTCTCAGCCTCCCTGGTAAAGTCTTCTCCAAGGTGCTGGAAAGTAGTCAAACCTCAGATTGAAGAGGAAATGGGCGGAGCCTAGGATGCTTGATTCATTTGTATGGTTGCGTTACGACAATTCAACACAATTGTTCAATGCAATGCAAAGAAAGATCATAGTTTTAATGAAAAAGCCAAAGCTGACTTGAATCCGAGGAAGGGACTTTTTCAAAATTTAACCAAAGCCGCACTTTTTCCCCACCTAAAAGTAATAGTTTGACATTTTTTGAAGAGAGTTGAATGAGTGTATCGATTCCACTCTCCTGTGTCAATTTAAATAAAATGATACGGCCAGGTTAGTTTATGGGCTCACAAGCGTCAACCATGTTTGACATATGATTTCTGTTTCAGTATGAGAATATTATTTCCTGGAAATTAAACCCAACCAGTTCAGGTAATCAAGGTAGCAATTACGTTAACTTCAAAATAATACATAGCATAATACTATATAAACATGTTTTAAAAGAGAGATAATAGGTATGAATGATTTTACCCATGAGTTAATTGTGATTTGGATTTTATGAATTGTAAAACCACATTAAGAGCCATAACAAGACCCACATGACGTGTTTGAGATGAGATACCCTCTACACTCAAAGTCATCAGCACTCAGTTGACTTCCACATTCATTTAATCCATCATCGACTCTTCTCCACCTCCATCAGCCATTTTTTCATCCCTTCATCTCATGACATGATCTTACCTGTCCTTGGTCTTCGCCCTGGATTTCTCCATCTACTTCTGTTCTTCTCTCTTTCTCACTCAGACCTTCATCCTCCCACCGTCCCCTCTCCCTCCAGCCTCTCTGGGCTGTGCTGACACATCTCACCTCCCCACCTTGTCTCCTTCCCATTAACTTTGGAGCAGATGGCAGGGCCCTGCTCTCTCTGTGTGAGTTTGACTGACAGGGGCTGGTGATCAACCTCCATAGACGATCAGTCATGTGCCGCTCCGCTCAGTTTCTCCTCTTCACCATCCTGCCCTTTAACTCTCCTTTTTGTGTTCTCTTCCAAACCTCCTTCTCTCCCATATTCAACTCTGCTTTATTTTCCTTGCCTTGTTTCTCCTTCGACCTTACCTTCCTCCTTGTCTTCTTCCAACCTGTTACCTACTGTATACCTCCTAGTAGTAGTAGTAGGGCTTTGAACAGCTGTCTAAAATACATAGACTGAATAGAAAAAATGCAGGGTGTATATAGTGATAGATATAGAATGTCGGATGTCAAAACATTTCAAAAGATACAGTCAGAGTGAACAGAGTTTGTCCACCATATCCTGCATTTATATCTCCGTTGATTCACTGTGATGAATTGTATGGTAGCATATTTAAGTGTCAGCATGTTTAGTTATGTTTATATGCAAAATCAGAAGGTCTGATTTGGCCCTGATCTGCTCTGGGTAAAGTACAAAGTACAAGTATAACACTGTTACAATGATAAACTTTGTATTTTGGTGGAAATAGGTTGTGGAAATAGTCAACCAGCATAGCGATTAATTCAACTTTAAGCCTCAGCTGCATCATGTCATGTACTGTGTTATTTACGCCCTTATTTGACCATGGGTATTTTGGTGTGGTTGATAGAAAATGGTCGTTGATGCCATATTTTCCTAATAAAATAAAAGATTGGCTATGGCCTTGCATGTCGCAACCACATACTTACATATGTTGTTACAATTCATACTCTTTCTCTCCTTTTATTCCACCCTCCTCCTTCCCCTTCTCTCTTCTTGCCAATTTTGTATCCAACCCCTACACTCCTTCTTAAAGTACATACTTGCATGTACAAACTCTGCTGTTAGAAACTGAGGGAGTGCTGGAACTGTGTGTGTGTGCATGCTTGTGAGAAAGAGAACAAAGAATTGTGTTTCAGTTGCTTTTAGCACAGTTGCCCTTGCTGTGCTCCTGACCTGTGAGAAAATGAAAAAGAAATATCCTCCTAATTTTTTCACATTCCTCTCCTCTCTTCTCCTGTTTTCTTGGTGACAGCTGTGGTAAGAAGGGGGGAGTCTTCAGCCGCTGATGACAGGCCAAAACCTCCACATCACCACTAAATGCGGGCTCAGGAAAGACTTTCGGCTCAATGTCAAATGTGCAGTGTCAGAACAGCATTCTAGCTGCCACGATTTACGCTCTGAAAAAGCACCTCCTGTTTCTGTCAAGATCTTTGCTAAACAAAAGTAGAAGGAGACACTGATGGCATTCTTTTGTAGAACAGTATTCTTTGCCACAGTGATTGATCGCTAAGTCAAATTGATTTTCTTTCTTCCTCTCCAGGGAAGAAGAAGGTCTCTGTCCCTCTGAAGACAGCAAATGGCAACATAAATGGAGTGGAGGATGGAGAGGAAATGAGAGAGGATCCATCTTCAACACACACGCAGAGAAACAGCTGTTTCAGGTCACAGCCAAGATAAGCCTCCTCATTTCTCTCTCTCCTCTCTACCCTTTCAGTCTCTCTCTCTCAACATGTCACACTCCACCCAACCGTCTTTAATCAGCCTCTCGCCGCCTCCGTTTCACTCCTTCTCCGTCCCACTCTTTCTGATCTGTAGCTCTAGCGGGAATGTGCTCATCCTCTCTTAACCTTCTTAAGTTTGGGATACTCTGTTAAACACAGCACAGATGGGACACGTTGATGACTAAGCTTAAATTTTCCTGAATAATAAAAGATCTTCTCAACATCTGGGCATAGGTCCAGAATAATTCATAAAAAAAATTACCTTTGAGTCATGTGTTTGTGTTGAACCCCTGGTGGTTATTTTCCACAGACTAAACATTATACAACATAGCTGTAACGTTACAACGTAAACCTGATAGTGTCTGTTTTGTTTGACTTTATATTTGACACAGTAGCTACATACACTGGTAAATTAAGATTATGAATTTTGAACTCAGCTAGTATGAAATGGTTCATTCAACGTATTCATCATTTGTCACAAACCCACAGATCACCCAACCCTGCAGTTTGGCACAGTTGTTTTGAGCATTTTTTTATCGTCTTTAAGCTCATTGTTTGGTTTCCCGGCCTGCAAACTGTGATCTCATTGACTTTGCTTCTAGCCACTGCCGGCAGCTGTTATCAGCAAACAAGCTCAGTTTAACGGACTGGACGCTACCTGCCCATTTCCACACATCAATGTAATGTTGATAACTGGTTATCATAGTATTAAGCGCTAAAGAGGCAAATATTATAGTCATGAGATGGTGGAAACCAAAAATTCATGGAAGTTGCAGCTGGTCTTTTCCCCAGTGTCTCTATCCTAAACACCAGCTTCTTTCTGATCCCAACCTGTGCCCAAGTGTGCCACACGTGCACCCAGGAAGCCTGGCAACCAAAATACCAAAAGTGCATTTGGCACCCTCCTTTGGCTTGCCAGACCTTACTCTACAGCGCTGCAGATGAAGGGCTGGCTAGTCCACACAGCATTCCAGGATGGGAGAAAAACATGCTCTGTTTCATTGGCATTTCTTTAACCAATCACACTTATCTAAGCTCAGCACACGGAGCCGTTGGAATACCCTCAGGAAGGAACTTGTTTTGGTGGAACGTGTACGTTAAAAATTGGACAGATAGTCTAGCTAGCTGTCTGGGCTGTACCCTGCAGTGATCTGAGGAGCACTTACCCAAAGTCCTCATGAATCCAACGGAGTGGAGGATGGCGGAAAATGCGAGACCACTCTGGAGGCTGGCGGCGAAGGGCTTCTGGAGGGCGAAGGTCTTCTGGAGGGCGGACTCTCTGGGGGCCAGCGCCGAAGGAAAACCCCTTTGGGGGCCAGCGCCGAAGGCAAAACCACACTAGAGGACGACGCCGAAGGCGAGACCTCTCTGGCGAGATCCCTCGAAGATAGGCGACGGGTCAGCTGAGCTGGAGCCAGGCAACAGGTGAGCTGGATTAGACTCAGACAACAGGATAAGAAAGAAACAGAAGTCAGCGGACCAGGCAACAGGGTCAGGAGTCAGCTGGACAACCGGCAATCACAGGGAGCAGGAGTCGGCTGGGCCGCCAACAAAACACGGTGAGCAGAGTCTCTGTGGCACTGAACATCGGCAAAGACTCAAGGGTGCTTGACAAAGGCAAAGTCTCAGGGCTCCCTGACAAAGGCAAAGTCTCAGGGGTGCCAGACAGCACATCCTTGAAGTGTCGGGCAATGGCATCTCTGGGACGATGGTCAGCGTAGACTCTAGGAAAGGGTCAGAGTAGACTCTGGACGGCTGGACGTCAGCTCAGGTTCTGGAACACTGGACAGTGGCCACGAACTACTAATTTGTGGCCACGAAATACTAAATTAGACTGTTTTTTTAAAACAATTTTTTTATTTGATAGGACAGCTAGGTGAGAAAAGGGGAAGGACATACAGGAAATCGTCACAGGTGTGATTTAAACCCTGGACCTCTGACTATTTAAACCATTCTTTTTATGTGCGCCTGCTGCTCTACCCACTGACCCAACTCGGCCACAAGCTGCACATTTTTAGTTCAGTCCCATGTGATGCTAACATGTATGATTTGTGCACAATACCATAGAGGAATCAGGCTTGCAGTACCCATCTACCCCGTCCCAGTCACTTGATTTATATGTTTCAGCTGAGGGAATCGATTCGTCCACAGTTATTTAAGCCGGCAGTTTAAATAAACAGAAACATCTTGTCGATTTACTTGTGTCATTGTTGGAAACAAAATAATCAGAAAAGACCTTATACCATACTGTTTTAGCAATCTGTTATTAGTTGAACTCATCCTGATAGCTATTGTTAGCTAGAATTACAATCCTTCATGCTGATCCACATTGATATTATCTTGTCAAACTATACACACTACAACTGCTACGATATGTTCATAAAAGCTATGTGTTTGTTATGTGTTTTTGGTATTCTGCTTTAAGTTAATTTAAAAAAAAATCAACATAAACTGACTTCTTACCAGCATCATCTGTGATTTAAACTGTCTGCAAATGGTAACAGAAAAAAATGTATCAATTTCTAACAATGACATCACCCTGGACAGCAACCACACACACTGGTTATGACAACAAAAATCTATTGTTATGATCAACAATACCTATGTACATGCATTATGATGGTCCTCTTCCGCAACACTGTAGAAGTAGGTCTGGCAATGCAAGACTAATGTTTAAATAATGGTGGACAAGAATAAAACCAAACAATCCCACGTTTGTTAAATTGTGTCCTCCATAACAAATCACAACATGTTTAAAACAATGTCGTAAGAAAAGAATGTAATCTAAGATGTATAGAATGTAACAGAGATAACATCCGACTTTTGTACAAACTTCAAAAGATTATTGACCTTTTTATTTTTTAAATACACTATAACTGAAAGCAACACATGTTGTCTTTTGTATGTCCACTAACAAGAATAATAACAGGACAGGATAGGATAGGTAGCCAGGTTCCTAGTTACAAAATAATGTTACTTGAAATAAAGTATACAACACAACTTGTGTAAACAACTCACTCAGTTTTAAAGACTTTAAAATGATCAGTCATGGGTCACATTCTTGTTTCTGATGGGGTTGCTCCAAACAACATTGTATAACACAAAAGGGATAATTTGTTGTTGTTTTTTAAGTGGGGTAATATGAGGTACATTCTCAGTATATTACATGAAGTAGACCAAACCAGTCTCATGCCAGTTAGTGAAATGGTCACGTTATTTTGATTTATTGATTTGTACATGTCACGATGGAATATATCAACATGGAAAAGTGGACTGGCTTGTTTTATGCAAATGTTTTTTTACTGGAAACAACCTTGGCATATAGCCTACTGTAGTGTTCAATTTCACACGTAACATTCTCACTTGTAGCAGTCATTTGCACTTGGAACAAATAATCTCTCACACAACGTAACACTGTCCAACAATAACGCTTGCCATCCCCTCAAAACGTAACGTTACTACTCTTTGGCCGGCTTGCAAGCCCAAACAATACCTATATACATATATATTATACCTATATTGTGGCCACCATTTATTTATTTTTCCCACATGTCATGTCTGGGGCTCCGTAACTTTAATCACAGAAATCTTTCTTGGAATATTACCCCCCCCAACTCCATATTTTTTTTATTTCTTTCCTAAAATGGCCCTATTACATGTCGTACATAGCCCCCCCCCCCCATTATCTAACTGTTAAAATTTTTAAAATGAAGGCTTCCTGGAGAATTTGAACGCAAATGCAATGCATGCTGGGAAGTATGCAACCAATCAATAACACAACTTTATTTGATGAATTAAGTGAAAGATTACTGTGAAAGATCATTGTTTTAAGTTAGACTTGAATCCTAGTTTAATTTAGTGCACTAGCCGGGTGGTGCCCTGCTTCCACAGTCTTACTTGAAGACAACTTTTCTTTTACTCAAAGTTGAACTATTAGAGTAACATGTTGGACTTGAGATACACAAGATGTAGTAATATCTTCCCTTGCTGCATTGAATCCATCCTCTTTTACTGATAATGTTGTCTGTCTGTGCATGTGCTGGCTTACACTATAGAGACAACTTATTCTGTGTGTGTGTGTGTGTGTGTGTGTGTGTGTGTGTGTGTGTGCGCATGTGTGAGAGAGAGTGCAGGCACACTATATATGTTAGTGTATGTGCGTTGACCCGGGCTGTGGAGACCTCTAGACAGCTTATTCACAGCAGACAGATAGCAGCAGAATTCTTATCTAGCATACCTTCTCTGATAGTGTATTGATGGGCCAATCTGCCTCAGACTGCTGAATCCAGGAACAAAGGCACTGATAAGTATGGTAGAAGAGTGCAGAGGACTACGGGGGATTTGAAGCGGTATAGAAAAAAAACAATTCACTTCCTCCATTGGTGTTGTAAATGGTTGGAGCTGTGAAATATTAAAACTCACCTCCAGGCTGAATTCTAAGACACTGGGCTGCACCTGAATGGTTGCTACAGAATGAGAGAAAGAAAACATAGAGAAGATGATTCAAAGCTGTTGTTTTGGGGTCACAATGGGTCACATGCAGTTTGTCATCAAATAAAACAAGTTTTGAAAGAGGTGAAATGAAAGCTCAGAACTTTAGATACCAGGGGGGTACACGGTAAAGGTTTTAGGTTAGATGCATGGGTGAACTAATAAAAAAACATGTGTGTTGTGAGCTTAGTAAATAAATGTCATCTTGCATCAACACTGACAATGTTGTATCAATAGTATATATACAGCATATAAAGTTTGAGGCAGGTATGAAAAAATACTGTAAACTAAGAATGCTTTCAAAAATGGAAGTGTTAATACCCTAATTCCACAAATAAAAGCCAGGGCCTTTATTTACCTGAACCACAGAAGTTACCAGGCTTTTACTTGAAGCAGGCTTTTATTAGAGGGAGGCCTTTGTTTCTAATTCCATCTGTTTGATAAGTATGTTTGTTTTAAATAAACCGTTGTAAAAGAAAAGCCATAGTGTTCCAGTGGACAGAGAGCATTCATTTTTTAAGAAACGTTTGCAAAACTATCACCATACAGCAACAGCCTGAAGGGCGACTGATCAATTTGGGTCTGAAATAATCAAACACCACCCCTGTGTCACTTTGAACTCTGTAAATGTACCGGGTAGTAATTTCAAATAGTCTATAGGTACTACGGTATTGCAGGTAGATTACAATAAGAGCATACAGTACACCAGTATCTGATTAACGTTACAGACGGTAGCTAGCTTGCTTTGTTTCTAGCTCTAGGCTAACTCTTTTCCTCCCACTTACAGCTAGCTAGCTTTGTTTCTAGCTCCAGGCTAACTCTTTTCCTGCCACTTCCAGCTAGCTAGCTTTGTTTCTAACTCCAGGCTAACTCTTTTCTTCCCACCTCCAAGTAGCTAGCTGTGCTCTGTTCCTGTCGGCTATTCTTGTCAGCTCATCCTTATGTTTCTTCCAGTATCAGATCTTCCTGGGGTTAATGCCGAAACGTCTCGCAGCTTTTTCACCCAAGTTTCCCTCCGCATACTTTAAAACTTTTTTTCGTTTTGTTGTCAAAAAGTCCGTCACTAAATGAGACCTGTGTTACAGCCAATGTAGCTACTGCCATCTGGGGGCACACTTGGCTGAGTAACATACAGCCACACTGACTAAAATATGAGTACCTTATATTGAGTACAATGAGAACCATAACCCAGAAATAAAGCATGAATATATTGTTGAATCTGGTAAATTAAATTGGTAGAAATGTACATTACGATAAATTTGAATGTACATTATATGTAAGGCACTTAGAAGATTATCCACACGAGTTTTTCCCCGGCCTTAATTTGAGGCCGGCCTTTATTTGTCCATGTTGACCATGCCCCTGGCCACTATCAGAGGCCTGGCTTTTAATTGACTACCAGTCTTTATTTGAGGAATTACAGTGGTTTACTTTCATCAATTAAAAAAAATTGCACCTGTTGCCATTTTTCTGCACCCCATGTTTTCGTGCATAGTTGAGTCGCTTGGCCTTGTTTCCATGTTCTTCTTCTACAGTAGACGGGTATACCTGGGTCCCACTGATTTCTGCCAGTTCTGAGCTGATGTCACTGCTGGACATTTTCCGATTTCAAAGGGAAATAAGCTTGATGTGTTTTTCATCTGCTGCACTAAGTTTCCTTGGCTGACTACTGCATCTACAATCCTCAACTTTGCCTGACTTTTTGCAAGTCTACCTATAAGAGTTGATAATGGTTTTAAGGCTAAGGGTAGTAACACCAAATATTGCTGTGATTTGTAAGTGTTTCCAGGAGACACTTATAAGTGATGCACACATCTGCCCACACACACACACACACACACACATACGGGTTTATGTGTACTAAAGGGACACTGCGGCCCAAACAGGTTTTTTGCTACATTAGAGGGGCTCCCCTTTCCACTTGCTTCACAAAGATGTGGTTGGTATCAAAAAATCTGTTTTAAGCCATACAACACAAATTCCACTTCAAATATTGAATACACACAAAACAACTCAAAATGTAACAACCTGACAACATGGCGAATTCTGAGGACAAAGTTAATGAGGTGCATAAGCCCCGCCCCTGACACAAATCGAAATTATAAGCACTAGCCCATTTGTGAGGACATCAGCTATACACACACACAAAAATGTCATTGAGGTGCATTAAAGGTCAATCATGATTAAAGGAACATGTCCACACACATACACAGTAAGTGAAGGCACTGTGCATTAAAAGGACACACCTAACATAAGAGGACAGTTTTTAACAGACAAGATAAACCTCTCTCTTTTTATATTTATATTGATATACATACATAAATAGATATAGATAGTTGTGTGCAACCAATTTATTGTCTGATTTATGTCTTTTGCTTCAAACTTCAAAGTCATTGCTAATACAAGTGGTATTTAATAAGGTACACATGCATATAACATAGGACATAACATGGCTGAGGCAGTAGGCCCACTTTAAAGCTCAGTGTTCTCCTGAAATACAATCCTATTAGTGGGATATGACTGGTAACCTACATCCAGTGTTACCTCGTAAAAGACAGATTATACAAACAGACAAATGACATCAGTCAGTGAAAAAGTGCCATTTTAATACAAACAGCAGTTTACAAAAAACTGAGGCATCAGCAGAAACTTGCCCTTTTTTAAGAACAAAGAACTACAACATCATTGCATCATAACAGCAACATAACACTTTATTGGCTGGTTTTCTTTTTCAGAGTTATGCCCCGATTTCTAACAAAGACTCTAATGTTTTGAAGTGACCGCTTATCAAGATCAGGATGTTCAGCGTTCTTGCACTGCATTCTTGTGGCCAGTTTTCCCTTGGCAATGTGCTTTTTAAAATGTCTCATTATAGCGGCAACCTCTTTTGGGAACCACTGCCTTTTCCGTTTCCTTCTTTGATTCTGTCTCTCCGGGCAATCTCCAGGAGACACTACAAAAGTGATAAAACATACTTGGTCAGTGGAAATCCACATGCCTTTAGTACACCTATGCACAGAAATGTTTTTACCTAGTAAATCAACAACTTCAAAGTGTTGTAAACTAGCCATGCACAAATCTGACTTTTTCTCCTGATTTTGATTTCCCATCTGACGGTATTGGTACTGGTAAATACCATGTAGTGATCAAATGCTAATGCTCTCTGTCGTGCCCTATTTAAAATGTGTAAAACTCACTGGTTGGCTCTCATAGATCATTATTTTATGTTTAAGGTCTTTCTGGGCTGCTCTTTATGTCAAACTTTGTGAGCTATGTAAAATGTATTTCATCCTGAAAATCTAAATTACTTCATAACACACACACACACACAAAAAAAGAACATGTGAAAATCGAGTTTTAGGAGGGATATTCAGTCAGATCAGTTTCACATAAGCAGACCCCTAATCACATCCAAATGGATTCTATTTTTAAATAAAATCCTACCACAGCCTTTAAACTATCATGATTATCTTGTGAAGCACATGAAGGAATGAATGAATTACTATCATCAATAGCTTTCTATTCAGACAGAGCAGAGTGGGAACCAACTGACTCTAAAAAGGTGACCAACTAGTAGGGTTTTTGGTGTGTTGCATTCACCAGGTTGGTCATGCTCCTCTGCTGTCCTGCCATGCTCTTTGTTCACCCTGTCTATGTATTCGTTGAACACTGCAAAAGAGAAAAATACTTATCATGTCAACTAAAACACTGTTTTTAATATTTAATCTTCATTTCAATTGTAATTTTATTTAAAGCTTAGTATAAATCTACAAAACAATGTAAACTTCATTTTCAAACGCTTTGGAGCATTCTACAGCAACTGGCTAGGAGATGGAGATCATAAAAGTGATGGCAATCTCAATATATATGTAAGTAATCTAACCAAATATTAGTGTAAAGCAAAAAAGGAGAGTGCTTGAGTGGAACACAATGTAAAGCAAAAGAGTGAGATCCACCAAACAGACCAGTTGAGTTAGGGGACAAACGGCAAGCAGAGGCTCATTCATTCGGGACACTATTAAAATCACTTCAAAGTTTATCGTACCTGTAGATGTGCCTTCTAGGGAGAGTCAATATCTGTGAATGAAAAATAAAAACTTAATTAGGAATATATTGAAACTTACAGTAGCAAAGTCTACATGCAATAAATCAAACATCAATGAACACGCTAGCAGTCTGAGGTAGAGGAAAATACAGTCTGAGGTAGAGGAAAATACAGTCTGAGGTAGAGGAAAAAACAGTCTGAGGTAGAGGAAAATACAGTCTGAGGTAGAGGAAAAACAGTCTGAGGTAGAGGAAAATACAGTCAGTGTTAGAGGAACATACAGTCTGTGGCAGAGGAAAATACAGTCTGAGGTAGAGGAAAATACAGTCTGAGGTAGAGGAACATAGAGTCTGAGGCAGAAAAACATACAGTCTGAGGAAGAGGAACATACAGTCTGAGGTAGAGGAACATACAGTCTGTGGCAGAGGAACATACAGTCTGTGGTAGAGAAACATACAGTCTGAGGTAGAGAAACATACAGTCTGAGGCAGAGGAACATACAGTCTGAGGCAGAGGAACATACAGTCAGTGTTAGAGGAACATACAGTCTGAGGTAGAGGAACATACAGTCTGTGTTAGAGGAACATACAGTCTGTGGTAGAGGAACATACAGTCTGTGTTAGAGGAACATACAGTCTGTGTTAGAGGAACATACAGTCTGTGTTAGAGGAACATATAGTCTGAGATAGAGGAACATACAGTCTGTGGCAGAGGAAAATACAGTCTGAGGTAGAGGAAAATACAGTCTGAGGTAGAGGAACATAGAGTCTGAGGTAGAGGAAAATACAGTCTGTGGTAGAGGAACATACAGTCTGAGGCAGAGGAACATACAGTCTGAGGTAGAGGAACATACAGTCTGTGGTAGAGAAACATACAGTCTGTGTTAGAGGAACATACAGTCTGAGGTAGAGGAACATACAGTCTGAGGTAGAGGAACATACAGTCTGTGTTAGAGGAACATACAGTCTGAGGTAGAGGAACATACAGTCTGTGGTAGAGGAACATACAGTCTGTGGCAGAGGAACATACAGTCTGAGGTAGAGGAAAATACAGTCTGTGTTAGAGGAACATACAGTCTGAGGTAGAGGAACATACAGTCAGTGGTAGAGGAACATACAGTCTGTGGTAGAGGAACATACAGTCTGAGGTAGAGGAACATAGAGTCTGAGGCAGAAAAACATACAGTCTGAGGCAGAGGAACATACAGTCTGAGGTAGAGGAACATACAGTCTGTGGCAGAGGAACATACAGTCTGTGGTAGAGTAACATACAGTCTGAGGTAGAGAAACATACAGTCTGAGGCAGAGGAACATACAGTCTGTGTTAGAGGAAAATACAGTCTGTGGTAGAGGAACATACAGTCTGTGTTAGAGGAACATACAGTCTGAGGTAGAGGAACATACAGTCTGTGGCAGAGGAACATACAGTCTGTGGTAGAGGAACATACAGTCTGAGGTAGAGAAACATACAGTCTGAGGCAGAGGAACATACAGTCTGTGTTAGAGGAACATACAGTCTGTGGTAGAGGAACATACAGTCTGTGTTAGAGGAACATACAGTCTGTAGCAGAGGAACATACAGTCTGAGGTAGAGGAACATACAGTCAGTGTAAGAGGAACATACAGTCTGAGGTAGAGGAACATACAGTCTGTGTTAGAGGAACATACAGTCTGTGGTAGAGGAACATACAGTCTGTGTTAGAGGAACATACAGTCTGTGTTAGAGGAACATACAGTCTGTGTTAGAGGAACATACAGTCTGTGTTAGAGGAACATACAGTCTGTGTTAGAGGAACATATAGTCTGAGGTAGAGGAACATACAGTCTGTGGCAGAGGAAAATACAGTCTGAGGTAGAGGAAATACAGTCTGAGGTAGAGGAACATAGAGTCTGTGGTAGAGGAACATACAGTCTGAGGCAGAGGAACATACAGTCTGAGGCAGAGGAACATACAGTCCGAGGCAGAGGAGCATGCAGTCTGAGGTAGAGGAAAATACAGTCTGAGGTAGAGGAACGTACAGTCTGTGTTAGAGAAACATACAGTCTGTGGTAGAGAAACATACAGTCTGTGTTAGAGGAACATACAGTCTGAGGTAGAAGAAAATACAGTCTGAGGTAGAGGAACATACAGTCTGTGTTAGAGAAACATACAGTCTGTGTTAGAGGAACATAAAGTCTGAGGTAGAGAAACATACAGTCTGAGGTAGAGGAACATACAGTCTGTGTTAGAGGAACATGCAGTCTGTAGCAGAGGAACATACAGTCTGTAGCAGAGGAACATACAGTCTGTAGCAGAGGAACATACAGTCTGAGGTAGAGGAACATACAGTCAGTGTTAGAGGAACATACAGTCTGAGGTAGAGGAACATACAGTCTGTGTTAGAGGAACATACAGTCTGTGGTAGAGGAACATACAGTCAGTGGTAGAGGAACATACAGTCTGTGGCAGAGGAAAATACAGTCTGAGGTAGAGGAAAATACAGTCTGAGGTAGAGGAACAGAGTCTGAGGCAGAGGAACATACAGTCTGTGGTAGAGGAACATACAGTCTGAGGTAGAGGAACATACAGTCTGTGTTAGAGGAACATACAGTCTGTGGTAGAGGAACATACAGTCAGTGGTAGAGGAACATACAGTCTGTGGCAGAGGAAAATACAGTCTGAGGAAGAGGAACATACAGTCTGAGGTAGAAAACATACAGTCTGAGGCAGAGGAACATACAGTCTGTGGTAGAGGAACATACAGTCTGTGTTAGAGGAACATACAGTCTGTAGCAGAGGAACATACAGTCTGTAGCAGAGGAACATACAGTCTGAGGTAGAGGAACATACAGTCAGTGTTAGAGGAACATACAGTCTGAGGTAGAGGAACATACAGTCTGTGTTAGAGGAACATACAGTCTGTGTTAGAGGAAAATAGTCTGAGGTAGAGGAACATACAGTCTGTGGCAGAGGAAAATACAGTCTGAGGTAGAGGAAAATACAGTCTGAGGTAGAGGAACATAGAGTCTGAGGTAGAGGAAAATACAGTCTGTGGTAGAGGAACATACAGTCTGAGGTAGAGGAACATACAGTCAGTGGAAGCGGAACATACAGTCTGTGGTAGAGGAACATACAGTCTGTGGTAGAGGAACATACAGTCTGAGGTAGAGTAACATACAGTCTGTGGTAGAGGAACATACAGTCTGTGGCAGAGGAACATACAGTCTGTGGTAGAGGAACATACAGTCTGAGGTAGAGGAACATACAGTCTGAGGTAGAGGAACATACAGTCTGTGGCAGAGGAACATACAGTCTGAGGTAGAGAAACATACAGTCTGAGGCAGAAGAACATACAGTCTGAGGTAGAGGAACATACAGTCTGAGGCAGAGGAACATACAGTCTGTGGCAGAGGAACATACAGTCTGTGGTAGAGGAACATACAGTCTGAGGTAGAGAAACATACAGTCTGAGGCAGAGGAACATACAGTCTGTGGTAGAGAAACATACAGTCTGTGGCAGAGGAACATACAGTCTGTGGTAGAGGAACATACAGTCTGAGGCAGAGGAACATACAGTCTGTGCTAGAGGAACATACAGTCTGTGGCAGAGGAACATACAGTCTGAGGCAGAGGAACATACAGTCTGAGGTAGAGGAACATACAGTCTGTGGCAGAGGAACATACAGTCTGTGGCAGAGGAACATACAGTCTGAGGTAGAGGAACATACAGTCTGAGGTAGAGGAACATACAGTCTGTGTTAGAGGAACATACAGTCAGTGGTAGAGGAACATACAGTCTGAGGTAGAGGAACATACAGTCTGAGGTAGAGGAACATACAGTCTGTGATAGAGGAACATACCGTCTGAGGTGCCTGGAGGTTCCTCAACAGGTGGCCTGTCAATGGAGACATTGCAGATCTTCTGTGAATGGCAGGGTAGATGGCTTGTTAAAGTGTTCCTCATTCAAGGTGGTCAAAGCTGTGTGAGAGACAAGTTCAGACCATTTGGAGGTATACAGTGTTTTGAATGTCTGGGTCGACTTTTTCAGTTCCCTGTCCCCTGACAATATACTCAGCTTTACCTTAATACTAAGCCATCTCAAGGCAGAAAAGGGTCCGTTGCACACGGCACATTTCTCGAAGCTTGGAACTACTGAGGAAACCACATCGTGTTTGCAGTTCTGTTGACAAAAATGTATATTTGAGATAGCATATAAATTTTAGTTTAGTGTTGATAAAGAAGCTTATGATACAAAACATTTTTGCTGAAATACAACCTTTACTGTGTGACTGATGATATATCCAGATATAATTTATTCCTTTAGTGCAGATCAAAATTAAATTAAAAAAAATGAAATGTTGCCTAAACATTAAACATTAACCAGGGAAAGACAGTAATACCAATTGCTTCTCCTAATAATATGAACAACTTATAGAATAACTATTTTATTAAAGAAACTTACTTGATGAATATTGTCCGAGTGACAATCAGGAATTGTCATGTCTGGACAAGAAAGGAGAGGAGGCATGGTAGGAGAATCTCTCTCATCCAATACCTAAAATAAAACACAACAATGATGAAAAACGGCTTTTTTTAAAGATTATTTTTGGTGCATTTTTAGGCCTTTAATGACAAGACAGCAGAAGAAATGAAGAGGAGTAAACCTCTATATATGGGTGCCTGCTCTACCAACTGAGCTATCCGGGCGCCCGGACATTCATGTTTTTAATGAAGAATTGTATTTTATTTGTAACAGGAAAAAAATCAACCACTTAAAATTATTGTGGATCTAATATTGAACAGAAATATTAATACTACTAATACTACTTAAACAAACATACAGAGTCCCATATCTTGTTAATATTACAATAAAGGGTGTGTCCAAATTCACAGTCCTTTTAGTGTCAATACCTGACCCGTATAGGTAAACTGAGGCCTGTGTAGCTAAACCCTCAAATAACAGAAGTGTTTTGCTAGTGAAAAGATGTAATGTACTGTACATGTCAACATTAACTGGAGATGAAGTCACCTGTTCAAAATCTTTGAGTCTGTCCGATACCACGGCAGCATGGTGATCCTCTACATCAGTTGAAATCTTGTTTAGAAAAAGGGGGAGCAAGATAAAGAGTCAGGTTTACAGTATGTTCACATACATATTTGTACAATCATTAACAGAAATGTATTCAGTTAAGCACAGTGACATCTATTTTTAAACATTGTAGTTACTGATATCCTAAAAGATAATTATCCATACCCCTCCCTCAAATATCAACATCTAGTAAAACTGCTTTGCAACTGAAAAGATCTGATGTCAATATCAACATTAAATTGAGATTAAGTCACCTTTTCAACATCTTTGAGGCTGTCAGATGCCACAACCACATGGTGACCCTCTGCCTCAGTTGATATCTTGTATAGAAAAAAGGGGGAAATTATCATTAATTAACCAGTAAGGCAAAATAAGATTATGCTTGTAGATATGGAGTGAGGTAACAACTTAATTATCTATACAGAAGTAAGATTTGGCCTCAGGTTTACAGTATGTTCACATGAATATTTGTACAGTCATTCCCAGAAACTTAATCAGTACAGCACAGTGACATCCAGTGTTAAACAAATGACTGTAGTTACTGATATCCTAAAAGCTAATAAAACATTATGATCTAAGAAAATGATAAATGATTGTGATAAGATGATAATCTAGTGAAATGATGATAGTAAAGTGAAGAAATCCTCTTGACATACACACCAATAAAGAAACACTAAACAGTATCCATACACAGTTCTCATAGAGTATACACCTGAAAAATACCTGTAAGCTGAGGACTGTGTATCGGAACCGTGAAATATCATTACCTTAAAAACTGCTTTGCTACAGAAAAGATATGATATCAATATCAACGTTTAAAATGAAGTCACCTGTTCAACATCTTTGAGGCTGTCACATATCACGACGGCATGGTGATCCTCTGTCTCCGTTGAAATCTAGCATAGAAAATTGGAAAAAAAAGTAATTAGATAACCAGTATGGCACAACACGTGGATCTATTTAAGAGAACAACAAGGGCTCAAATATACAATATGCAAACATAAAATGTGTTCAGCCATTCACAGTAATTATGTCAGTGCAGCATCGTGACATCCATTACTGGAAAATTAATGGACAACAAATGAGTGAAGTTACTGATATCTTGAAAGCTAACAATACAATTACATACTAAGGTAAATATATTGATATAAATGAGGCAGTTTTGTAGTGTAATGATGATAGTGAATGTAAATATTAATCTTTGGATAAACACAATACAAAATTTAACAGTATCCATTCACAGTCCTCACAGTGTATACACCTGACCGGTACATTCACACTAAGGACTGTTTGTGTACACCATTTAGCCCTGAAAATCCATTTCTCAACAATCTTACCATAAATAGATTATTTGAACCAATTGAAGATGTTATGCATCTAATATTACAAGGATATACTAAATGTAAGAAACCAAGTTTCAAGGGAACCCAATAATGTACAACTTGTCTGTTAAATAAAACACATAACAGTATCCATACACACTCAATATGTATATAAAGTTATTTGGCAAGGAGATTCTCCAGTCAAGTCCCCTGTCCAGTTCTGACCAGACATGACACTTGTCATACCTGAATATTGCCCAGACAACATTCATCAGGTAACTTTAAAAAATGTATTCTTGAGTTTTATATTATTGTGAAAAGGTTAAGACATTCTGAGGGCTGTGTATACAGAAACAGTCCTTAGTATGTATGTATGTACCGGTCAGGTGTATCCTCTAAGAGGACTGTATATGGATACTATTAAGTTTTGTATTGTGTGTATGCAGAGATGATTTTTACACTTTATACAAAACAGTCCTTAGTGTGCATGTACTGTCAGGTGTATACACTAAGAGGACTGTGTATGGATACTATTACGTTTTGTATTGTGTGTATGCAAAGTCGATTTTTACACTTTATACAAAACAGTCCTTAGTGTGCATGTACTGTCAGGTGTATACACTAAGAGGACTGTGTATGGATACTATTACGTTTTGTATTGTGTGTATGCAAAGTCGATTTTTACACTTTATACAAACAGTCCTTAGTGTGCATGTACTGTCAGGTGTATACACTAAGAGGACTGTGTATGGATACTATTACGTTTTGTATTGTGTGTATGCAAAGTCGATTTTACACTTTATACAAAACAGTCCTTAGTGTGCATGTACTGTCAGGTGTATACACTAAGAGGACTGTGTATGGATACTATTACGTTTTGTATTGTGTGTATGCAAAGTCGATTTTTACACTTTATACAAAACAGTCCTTAGTGTGCATGTACTGTCAGGTGTATACACTAAGAGGACTGTGTATGGATACTATTACGTTTTGTATTGTGTGTATGCAAAGTCGATTTTTACACTTTATACAAAACAGTCCTTAGTGTGCATGTACTGTCAGGTGTATACACTAAGAGGACTGTGTATGGATACTATTACGTTTTGTATTGTGTGTATGCAAAGATGATTTTTACACTTTATACAAAACAGTCCTTAGTGTGCATGTACTGTCAGGTGTATACACTAAGAGGACTGTGTATGGATACTATTACGTTTTGTATTGTGTGTATGCAAAGATGATTTTTACACTTTGTACATGAACAGTCCTTAGTTTGTATGTACTGGTCAGGTGTATACACTAAGAGGACTGTGTATGGATACTATTACGTTTTGTATTGTGTGTATACAAAGTCGATTTTTACACTTTATACAAAACAGTCCTTAGTGTGCATGTACTGTCAGGTGAATACACTAAGAGGACTGTGTATGGATACTATTACGTTTTGTATTGTGTGTATGCAAAGCTGATTTTTACACTTTATACATGAACAGTCCTTAGTTTGTATGTACTGGTCAGGTGTATACACTAAGAGGACTGTGTATGGATACTATTAAGTTTTGTATTGTGTGTATGCAAAATCGATTTTTACACTTCATACATGAACAGTCCTTAGTTTGTATGTACTGGTCAGGTGTATACACTAAGAGGACTGTGTATGGATACTATTAAGTTTTGTATTGTGTGTATGCAAAATCGATTTTTACACTTCATACATGAACAGTCCTTAGTTTGTATTACTGGTCAGGTGTATACACTAAGAGGACTGTGTATGGATACTATTACGTTTTGTATTGCGAGTATGCAAAGTCGATTTTTACACTTTATACATGAACAGTCCTTAGTGTGTATGTACTGGTCAGGTGTACACACTAAGAGGACTGTGTATGGATACTATT
The DNA here is from genome assembly GCF_008692095.1 of Etheostoma spectabile. NCBI lineage: Eukaryota > Metazoa > Chordata > Actinopteri > Perciformes > Percidae > Etheostoma > Etheostoma spectabile. Next base: position 19,553 of record NW_022604403.1, read on the forward strand.
AAGTTTTGTATTGTGTGTATGCAAAGATGATTTTTACACTCACTATCATTACACTACATTTCTGTCTCATTTACTGTATATAAACACATACAATAATGAAACTAAAAGTGTTTTTACACAAATTGTTAATTCAGTTTTATTTTATATTATGGCTAAAAACATAAAGCAATCCGTTTAGTTTCTATTGCAATACCTAACTCCTTTCTCTTGTGATTACATATTATTTCATGGCATTCCATGTGAACTGGTCTTCTGTTAATGTCACTGTCAATTAAACCTGATAAACCACATCCACACAGGGATGATAAAAATAGCCTGGGTTTTTTAAAAGTTTGGATTCAAACACAAAATGTAAGTGATTTCTTTCCACTTCAATTTTTGTGGATATAATATTATAGAGAAATGTTGATACTACTAATTATACTACATAGCTAACGTCATATATACGGAGTGACATTTTCCAATAATCGTACTATGTAAATGTAAATGTGCTGTATTTATATAGCGCTTTTCCAGTCTTAACAACTGCTCAAAGCGCTTTTACATCTACAGGAAACATTCACCATTCACACACATTCATACACTGTGGCCGGGGCTGCCGTACAAGGTGCCACCTGCTCAGCAGATAAACATTCATACACATTCACACTCCGATGCGCAGCACCGGGGGCAACTCGGGGTTCAGTGTCTTGCCCAAGGACACTTCGACAATGACTGCAGGGGCAGGGATCGAACACCAACCTTCCGATT